>NC_134542.1:21730996-21880996 GCF_050624435.1 Tenrec ecaudatus | reverse complement strand
AAGGGTGACTATCAGGGGCTGCTGTGAAAACCACAGCGTCTGTGAAAGTCTCAATGTCAAGGGCAGGCTGTCTTGGGGTTGGCTGCTGGGGGGAGGGCAAGGGGCATTGGACTGAACCAATCTCAGTAGGCTACAAACCAGAACAAGAGGTCTTTGTATCTCTCCACAGCACGGGAGGATAACTGGCACTCTAAATAACTGTGGGCTCACTGCCTTTATTGACCGACGCTCTGCCTCGCTGAAGCGGTGGCCTGTGTATGATTAGAATGCAGCGCTAGGTAGTGACTAGACAAAGCCATGGTCTATTGCAGACAGGAAGAAACAGACCCAGAGGCATGTGTTGACTTTCCCAAGGGACTGAGCCGTTGGCTGGAGCTGGCACTTAAACCCTGCCTCTCGGTTGAGGGTGAGGATGGGACTAATGCCCACGCAGGCCCCATCTGCCAGGGAGGTCGGCGGATGGACCAGGTGTGCCTCCCAGATGTTCTTTCCGCGATCACCCAGTGTGCCAGGAAGGCTCCGCTGAAGGGATTTTTCATTCTGGGGAAAATGGTTGTCATTCAGGGTTGGCTCAAACCTTAGTCAAGTTGATGAGTGGACCCAAGAAGCAGGAGTCCAAACGCCAAGGGGTTTCCTGTGAGACTGGGTGCACAAGGGCTGGGCGAGAGGGGGCTGTGGACCATGGGAGAGGGAGGGCAGGGGCTGCCCGCGGTCAAGTTCTGAGCTTTGTGGTGGCCACGTGCTAGTGCACACTGTCCCCGGGCGCCTTCCCTTCCCTGGGTCTCTGCCTGACTGCTCCAGAGCTGAGAGGTGGCCTGAGTGTGTCCCTAAGGCTCTCTGGTCAACTGCCAAACTCCCGGCAAAGACAGGGGAATCGTAGGCAGGGAGGTGGGCCTATGTGGGAGGCGGCTGTACATGTGCAAACGCGCTGCTCTCTTTATGGACTGGTTCCAGTGTTGTTGGGACAATCTTGGCACAGAGAAAAGAGGTCATCCTTGGTGGAGGTTAGGAGAAGGCCGCAAGCCCATCCTTTCCAGCATCTCCACTGCTTCTCTCAGTGACTCCTCAGGCGGCTTGGCAGACCTAGTCAGAAGCCCATAGGGAAGTCTCCTGAATCCTAACTGACAGAGGATCTTAGCACGAACCTTCAGGCAGCGCCAATGTCCCTCTCAGGAAACCGGCTACGACAAGTGGTTGAGGGGCCTGTGTGTTTGCTGAGTCAAGACCTGCTTGCTCCACCGCCCAGGCGTTGGCCCTGCTGTTACGCAGACAGGTGGGAGCTCGCCCCTGGAGCAAGAGGCACGAGTGGCTGGGACATTCATTTCCCTTGGAGGTCACAGAAGGGAGGCGGTGAGACGGACGGTACCAGGAAGGAGAGAGAGTGTTTTGGAGCGTGGAATAGTCTCTCCCCTTATCTGATGTCTCCTACTCCTACTCGGGCATCCTCAACTCAGAGTTTGAAGCCGTGTTTCCCTCAGGACCTCAGACCCTCTGATCTTCCCAGGAAACTTCCCCTCGCTCCCCTTTCTCCCACCCACAAGCAAGTTCAAACCACACGGTTGACTATACGCCTTTGCTGGTGTGGCACCACACCCACGGGCAAACCAAGACCCTGAGAAGACCTTCGAGAAGGAAACCTGTTTTGCTTTACTTAAGCCTAACTTTTCTTTGAGAAACGCCCCTTTAAGATCCGTAGGGATTAGGTTCCACATGTAGTTCTTCCTTATATTGAAATAAGGTCTGGTTACGTTCGCATCCTCCGCCGCAGGGGTTCTCTCTGAATAGAATTTAATCTCTGTGAGAGCAGGGACTTTGTCTCGTCTACAGCAAGACTGAGCGCACGCAGGACAATGGATATTTGTTGAATGGACGTGTGGATGCTTTTTATTTCCCACCAGAACGGTCCGGGCGCCGGGGAAGGCAGCTTTCTGGAGCAGGCTTTGGCTTGGCCCATTGCTTCCACCAGGAATGCCCTCCCTGACCTCGGCTCCCCCCACCCCATGCCTCTCCCTTCTCTTCATCTCCGCCTTGCCCCATCTATGGAGTCTTCTTGGCTTCCCACCACCTGCCACCCTCAATCATTGGCCACACTCTCGGGGACACCTGTTCCTGCTTTAACGGATCCTGCTTGCCTGGCTTTCTGCTCTGGGTGAATTAAGGCGAGCAGACTCAGTCCCGGGAACAGCTTGAATGCTCAGCGGCGATGACTGACAGGCCAGCCTGCTGTGGGTGCTGAGGAGTGAGACAGGCACAGACCCTGCCTTCGGGGCTGACTGTTCAGTGGGGGGGTCAGCTCCAGTGGAGAGTGGGGGCTGGATCCTACATCCTCTGAGCCAATTAAGTCTCCAGGGGCTTTGCGAGCTGGCTGGCAACCGGCCTTTCCTCAAATCATAGGAGAACTTGCCATTCTACAAGGACACAAACAAACCCCATCTAGAGCATTCGACGAGAATCATTTGGCTCTGTAGAATTTACATCATCAAAGGGTATTGTATATATCATTGCTATCTGTATCCCTATGCCTTGCAAAATTTAGGGATACCTTATTTTCCCCTGGAAAGCTGACTGTTAAGCACTTACCAACCCTTGGCTGGTCAGCACCTTGTATGTGTGCTACTCAGAACTTCATGAGAGAAGACCCACGTGCTCTGTGTTCAAGGGGAGGAGGTGCCTGATTGATGCACGGTGTTGGGAAGACTCTCCTCCAACCTAGCCATGAAATGAAAAGATGTGGATGCCGAGACCCACGAATTTTACCTCCATCACAGGCTTAGGCGATGGCATAATGAATACTAGACCCCAGGCCCCTGGCCCATACCGTGCCACACTGGGGCCTCCTCCGTGACTTCCCCGCCCCAGGACTGCTAACTCTCTTTCCTGCTTCTCCTGGGTCGTGTAGATGTTCCCGGCTCACTCCAAGTTTTCCCAGGACGGGGAAGTGACCAGAGGGGGGGCGGGATGTGTTGCTGAGGAGGAGGGAAGGGGTAAACCTCAGAGGGAATTCTGAGGCAACATCTGCCACAGCTGGGCCCCTGGCCAGGTAGACACCCTTAGGTCACGCTTTGACAAATACATCCGGATAAATCAGTTCATGGCAGGGGAGGACTTGGAGAACCCAAAGTTTCGCGAAGATCTGGTCTGGAGGGGCACGAGAGAAGCCATTTCAGCGAGAGCCAGAAGGGTTCGCTCCGCTTCTAACTAAAAGGTTGACCATTTAAATCTACCCAGAGGTGTCTGGAAAAAAACAGCAACAACCTGGTGGTTTGCTTCTGGAAGGTCCCAGCTACTGAAACCCCGATGGAGCAGAGTTCCATGCTGAAGCACACGGCGTCCCATGAGTTTGAGTCAACTCAGTGGCAACTGGTGGACTTTTTAGGGGCATATATTCTTACAAAGTTTTCAAATAATTTCCCCCTTGAGAGGTGGGCTGAGAGAGTGGGAGGGATCAGGGCACTCTCCCGGCTATTTCACACAGGTGAGCTGGTGCCAGCATGCAAGTTGTGACACCACATCTGGAGCTTCCTCTTCTGTAGTGGCGTCCCCCTCTGCTTTCCCTGCCTGGTTCCCCTTGAGTCCTGAACACCTACCCCTTATGCCAGTGCCTCGTGGACTAGAGAAACGAACCCGTGGCAAGAGTTCATGAGGAACAGGCTACGTGGATGGTCAGAGAGGGAGTGCTTTGGAACTGGCTGCGTGGTGACTTGGCCTGCAGGGTGGCTAGATTCAGCAGGTGGCCCAATCTGATTTGGATCTCAGATAAACAGAGACTCCCTTTGTTTGCCTCAGTATGCCACACACATTACATCGACTGCAAGGCCAGGACTTCCTTAAAAGCCCCCCAGAGGGAACCCCCTCCACCATTTCACATAGTCCTACACCAGTAACCGGGGACCTAGTCCTCTGTTCTGTATCTACCGACTTGTGTCATGTATATATTCCTCTTCTAGAATGTACGCCAAGGATTTTGCTTATCTTGTTCCCAGCAAGATGAAATAACCCTGGCCGGGTGAGTAATAAATATTCAATAAAGCTTGCTTACTGGATGAACGAAGAAGAGGAAACATTGTTGCTCTAAAATGAACTCACAGTTGACCAAATGAGAAAAGAATTCCAGCACTTCTTTTAATATTCTGCTGGGGTTTTGTCCAATTCCTTGTGGTTTAACCATCTAACAATGCTAGGCAGAAACAGAAGACAGGAGTTCGACCCACGCTTCAAGCATTTAGGGGACCATGTCTGTGTAATTCCTTTTTTTTTTTACAGCGACTAATGCAGCAGGGCTTAACGGATGCTTTTCTGACTGATTGATTAATTAAGGTTTAAGCTCAGGGGAGGCTTTGCCCCAGTGGGACATTCCTTTGAAAGCAGCCATTTCTTTGCCCTAGTGGTTCTGAACACCAGAATGACTCAGTGTCTAATTCCTGGAAATGCTATCGAACAAAAGAACGCGAATTCACCAAATACGTACACACTGGAATACATTCATCCTAGTGAAAGAGCTAAAACTATATATCTAACCAAATCAATTTACAGCCATGCTTTTACTCAGCAAATCTCTTACAGACAGTGAGTGTGACTGAGATTCTCAGACAAAGAATGGGATCCAGCCGTGCTCCTCAGTCCTGTCAAGTCTCCCTCTGAGCTGCTGAGGAAAGAGAGTCCCTTGCAGCTTTGAGGTCAAAGGCCCTGTGTTCACAGGTGCTAAGGTCACAACAGAATTTGACCCCAGATCTTTCTAAGCTAAACAGACCTGACTTTTTGCCTGAAATAAACAGGCAAGGGAGTGTGGAGTTGGAGAGAGAGGTCCGGAGAAAGGCAGAGGTAATTGATTAACTCGCTGGTTGGCTCAGCTATTTATTGTATTACATTCATTCACTTCTTACAAAGGGTTAGTATTGTTAGGCCTTGTGGGGTGTGGTGAGATGGATCAGATAAGATGTCTGGTGTTTTGATTCTGGGGAAAAAAGATACACGTGGTATAGTCAATGATAATGGATTTGAATGGATATCTATTTATTTTTTTACTTTTTTTAAGTTTAGAGGTATGCTTTAAAAACTTAGTTATTGAGAATTAGATGGGAGCTTGCAATTAGAGCAGTATCTTTTGTATCGAACAACTTAAATTACTTATGAAACCGCCCAATAGACATATGTAGATTTTGAGATGCCCACGGAACGTTGAGTGGGACCCATCCGACAGTTAGTTTGCCAACTGCCAACCAAGACTTCTCCTTTGGTATCAAGGCTCATCAATCCAACTACCTACCGGGTGTTTTCTCTTGGGCATTTTTAATTCAACCCGTTGAAAATGGAATTTCACCCTCAGACTGGCACCGCCACCAATGCAATGTCCTGAGCCAGAAGCCTAGGAGCTGCCTGGAACCCCTCTCCCTTGCTCTCCATTTCCAGCAAGCCCAATTCCACTTCCCATTGTTGTCATCTCTAAACGTTCTTTCAAGTATCCATTCTGGTCTGTGTCTGTCTGTCTCAAATACTGCCATCAGATCCCAGGTGGCCTCCGGCAACCATCACTGGTCTACCCGCCCAACTCACAGGTCTGCCTGCCCCCACTCAGCCCCATTCACCTTTCAAAATCCCATCCAAACATGTCCTGGTTGTTGCTGCTGCTTGCTCCCAGGAAAAAGACAAACTTTCCAATAATACTTCCAAAGCATATGGAGCTGTCTCCCATCTGGGCCTCCTCCCGTTGCTCTTCCTTTTTTCTGTTTCAACCATATGGACCTTCTTCAGCCCCATGTACTTGCCTTTCGGCTTCCTCCTCAGAGCTTTTGCATATCCTACCTAAGGTAGGTTCCCCAAAGATACCTCTTTCTGGATCCTGGGACCCAGTGACTATATTGGAGTTCATGGCAAAGAGGAAGTAGGGCTGCAGGTGGAATCAAGGTTGCTAATCAGCTGATTTTAAAATGGAAAGTCTTAGTTATCTCGTGTTGCTGTAATAGAAATCCAAGTTGACGGTTTGAACAGAGATCTAGTCCCTCGCAGTTTAGGGGCTAGAAGTCTGATTCAGGGCACCAGCTCTAGAGGAAGGACTTAGTATTCTGTTTGTCCTGGGGGAAGGTCTTGGTCATCATCAATCTGCCCCCTGAGTTTCTCAGCACAGGGCTTTCAGATCCAAGAGCACACTTGGTTCCTGCCTCCTCTTCCTTGGTAGAAGTAGGGTCCTCTCTCTGCTTGCGTCTCTCTCCTTTGATCTCATAAAGCAAAAGGGGATGCAGGCCCCATCCTAAGGGAGCTATCCTTACATTGGGTCAGAGCTTTGATCTGATTGGGGTTGCTGCATTCAATTCTAGTCCCCTTATAATCGACTGGTTTATACTGTTCGAAGACATGAGGGGCCAGTACACGAGTGCCAAACCATGGTGGCACAGCCACGTCTACACATATTTGGGGATTAAATCCATGACATGGAGATTACCATAGGCTATCTGTGTGCAGCTAATGCATTCCTGAGGGTCTTTGAAACTGGAGGATAAAGCCAGAAGAGAAGGATGAATTGATGTGAAAAGGACCAACCTGCACTGGGAGCTTTGAAAGCAAAAGAAGCCAGAAGTTGAAGAAAACTGAAAATGGAGCAGCTTGTTCCCCAGAGCCTCCTCAACCGGATGCAGCCTGGCCAACCCTTGCTGTGAATTCAGTGAGACCCACCTTCTCCTTTCAACCTGCAGGGGGTCGGAGAACATGTGTGTTGTTTGACGCCACTGAGTTTGTGGCCGTTTCTTGGCGCAGCCACAGGGAAGTGGATCCAAGTGCTCTGTCTTCAGCCTGGAATGCTCTCCTCTCCTTTCCTGGTTCCACCGGTTCCTCGGACCTTGACCCCACAGGTCACTTCTACAAGGCCTGGTTGGCGAAAGCCCTTTTTATATGACCCTCTTACAGCATATTTATCTTTCCTTTCTATTAGTTTGCTCTAACCCTGGTGGAGCACTAAGAGATACAGTACAGTGTGCTATTGGTTTGAAGAGCCCGGGGTTCAGTGGCCTGTTATCCGTGTGACCTTAAGTAAATCCGGTCACGTCTCTGCCTCGGCTGTGTACTGATAACACATGAACAACAAGTGGCCCTACTGCTTAGCACTACTGCAAGAATCACAGGCGTGAAAAAGTAGGTCGGCCATGAAGTAATACACGATCAGTTATAGCCTGTTAATATCGATGAGCCCTGCACTCTCGGAGGCCGGGGGCCGTGTCTGCGACTGGCAGTTGCGTCCAGTACCTACACAGCATTTGGCACGTCTTGTCTAATGAACAAAAGAGTGGGCACTTGAAAGAAGGTGACTCTGACAATATGTATCGGAAGTGACTCCCCCCGCCCCCATTGGTCACTCTCAATGCTGGCACAGCTGTTTAATAGCAACTTTAAGCTAGGTGCCATTAGGACCTCCCTCACCAGTTATGACAAGCATGCTCACTGAGGGTTGGCGGGGGTTGGGGGGCAGAACTGCTTCCAGGTGGGAACCCCAGCACTCAGGGCACCCCACCATGCTGCAGGTGACATGTGAGCACAGCAGGAGCCTCCAGCATTTTGGCCTGCGGGACCCCAGGAGGTCTGGCTACACGGGGCTGCCAGCACTCAGCTGCTCAAGGACTCTCAAAGTGAGAGTGTGTCTGTGTAGTTGAGGGATGGAGAAAGCGCCCTTGCTAAAGCCAGGACAGAATCCTTGTCTGAAAGCGGAAAGGTTTCAATAGTGCTTGGGCTTTTAGGAGGCAGACTTTCATGCTAATCAAACTGTCCTCCCACTGCCAGCTGCCCAGGTCCTGGGTCTCCAGCTGAGGGTCCAGTTTGGCAAAGAGGCATGGCTGCTGAGGAGGGGAAGAATGCCTGTCAAGACAGGAATGGGTCCCCAAGTCCCCACCCTTCCCTGTGACTTGTTTGCTTTCTTGAGGGGTTCCTTTCACCTCATTACTGCCTGTACTACAAGGTATCCCTGTCTCTTTAATTGTACCTGCAGCTGCGGGAAGCCCCCTCCCTTGGGAGGAAGGGGCAAAGGAGGCCAGTGGCTGAGAGAGACATGGCTCCTGTGGGCACCCTCACCTTCAGGCCTACCCTGCTCAGCAGCTGGGTCGACGTTAAAGACGAATGACGAATGACTAATGATGCGGAGAAGCACACCCTGACATGCCTAGATGCGGAGAACATTAGGCTGAGTGAAGTTAGTCAACCACAAAAAGATAAATATGGTATGAAACCACTATTACAAAAAGATGGAGATAAAGGTTTTCGTGGCAAGGAAACAGACTGTGATGGCCACCATGCTGGCAGAGGAAGGGAGGGGAGGGAGAGTAAAAGGCTAGGGGGTTGACAGGTGTCAATTTGGATGAAGGAGTAGATCATGTCCCGCAAGAAGGAGGAGGGGGGCAGAGCAAGCCACGGGGAGATATGATGGATTTTTCACCTTGGTGGAGTGCAGAATGATGATCTGTGTGCGATACAAGCCCCTACCTCATTCACAATAAAATGTTTGAAAAAGGAACATGAACCTGGAGCAGAGTTTTAGTGGGAAGGGAGATGGTCCTGACTTCTAAAGTGCCCAGAGATGCTCAGGAAAAACCAGTTTCTCTGCTCTCTGTGGCAGCTTTGAGGAGAGGGGAGAGATAAGGCAGCTTAGAAGAAAGGGAGTCTGTAAGTGCTAATAAATCTATCTTTGACGTGAAGGCAGAGCCAAAGTAGCACTGCCAGGTCTTGTGTCCCCAAAGGAAGCCCAGTGACAAGTCACATTCCTCAGGGTCTGCGCTCACAGACATCACTCATTATTTTCCCGTTGACTCCAGTGGAAGAAACAAATCCAATAGAGCAACTAATTTCATTCCCACCCACATAACTGTGTTCTACAAGCACGTTCATGTGCCAAATCGTGGCTCGGGCTTCTTAATTCTGTTTCTTTGTCTTGGTAAACCGATGTATTATGGGGGTGAGGGGTCAGGGTGGGGGTGGGGGAGTGGGGTTTTTTGTGAAAGCTATGGGGCTGGTGCTCAGAAGACAGAGTGCAAGGGTTGGATCCCAAAAGTAACCTGGAGGGACAAAAAAGGATTCTAAGGGGCACGGGGTGTGTCTTTGGGTAGGAAAGCTAGCATGGGAGCAGGCTGATAGACCTAGCCGAAACAGAACATACAGATCACATAGTCCACCAGGACCATTTCATGTAGCGAGAACGGAGGCCAGGCAGGGAAGTGGTCTTGGTCAAGGCCGCAGAACAGCGGCAGTACCTGAGATGGTTGGCCGCAAGGGTCAATTATTGACCACGGCCCTTCTCCCCATTCATTTCTCCAGCTGTGCTGCTGTTTAATCCACTTAGTGATCATCCCTGCATGAATTATACCAGATCTGCAGGGCGTAAATGATAAACACACCAGGCTTTACATCTCTGAGACAGCAATTTATTAATAGATGTTCTCAAGAAGTTACAGGATACCGGTAGTCAATAACTCGTACAAGACCCGATTTTCCCAGCAAGTTTGATTTTCATCCCCAAAAGATGAAGACATTTTGGAGAAAGGAAAGTCTTTGTGAACTATGGTATTTATCTCTACAAGGTTTGTGTTAGTCTGGGTAGACCAGAGAAACAAATTCACAGACATTCATATGTTTGTAACAAAGAGCTTTATAGACAAGAGCAATTGAATATTGAGAAAACATCCTAGCCCAGTCCAGATCAAGTCCCTAAATCTGATATGAGCCCATATGTCCAATACCAACCTATAAATTCCTCTTCAGATTCTGGCAACACATGTAATGATGCCAAATGCAGGAAGATCACAGGCCAGTGGGTGGAAAGTCTTGTGGATTCAGCAGCAGTGTAAGCATCTCAGTGCTGGCAAGGGTCTCTACCTGACTCCTCCAGCTCAGGGCACTAGTGTAGCTCCATGGTCTTATCAGCTGCAATATCTCCCAGGGAGTGAGCTTGTGTCCCACCTCCAGTGAGCTATTTATCTCATTAGCGCCTCCAAATGAGGTCATCAAACTGTAACCTGGTCCACAGGCTAAACTCCAC
This sequence comes from Tenrec ecaudatus, assembly GCF_050624435.1. Lineage (NCBI taxonomy): Eukaryota > Metazoa > Chordata > Mammalia > Afrosoricida > Tenrecidae > Tenrec > Tenrec ecaudatus. The sequence continues at coordinate 21,870,984 of NC_134542.1, read as the reverse complement.
CCCTTCACTCTTAAGTCTCAAATTGACAACAGATTATGTAACTACCACGATGTTTTAGATCAGTGGTTCTCAACCCTCCTAATGCTGCGACTCTAAAACAGTTCCTCATGTTGTGGTGACCCCCAACTATAAAATTATTTTTGTTGCTGCTTCATCACTGTCATTTTGCTACTGTTATGAGTCATAATGTAAATATCTGATATGCTGGATGTGTTTTCACTCTAACACATTGAATATAATTTAAGTATAGTGATTAATCACAAAACAATATGTAATCATATATTGTGAAATATTTATTTCTAATTACAAATAAATGAAATTTTGTCTTGAAGCATGGTGTAGCATGGGTAACAGTCTTAATATAACAACAGTAAACTACATTGCTACATTTTGCAACAGTATGTGTAAAAATATAAAGTCAGTGCCAAGGTTGAGACAGAGGAGCAGTGTCTTGGCTCCTAAGACCATCGGAGATATGTGTTTTCCTATGGTCTTAGGCAACCCCTGTAAAAGGGATGTTTGACCCCCCAAAGGGGTCGAGACCCACCAGTTGAGAACCACTGTTTTAGATGGTTATGGTGCCCTGTACTTTGACAACATGTTCAAGGTATGCTGTCCTGAGCCAACATACTGATGGCGTGAAAAGAGCACAGGGGCCACAGTGGTCCTCGGGCTTCAATACAGAGAAGGAGAACTGAACTCTGGACCAGCCCAAAGCCAATCTCCATGGGTAGTGATCAGATTAGCCACCACCTTCCATCTTTCTTTACCCTAGTCTGACATTGTCTGTTCTTACCATGGTGCTCTATATCTCGGCTGGGTTCTTCTATAATCGGGTACAATAGCCACACCAAACTCACAGACAGTATTGAGAATCATGGGGTTGACACCCAGTTCAGTACAAGTTAGGATCAGCAACAGCAAAGACACAGTTATTGGTCCACAGCAGCACTTTTTCTCAGCCAGCAGGCAAGTCTTTCTCTCTGGTCCTCAATCTTTTAGCCTCACGGTCCTTTTGCCTCTGTGGCCTGGGAAGCCAGAATGCTCCTTAGAAGAGAGGATGGAGAGACTACGTCTCATATTCTTTGGATATATTGTCAAGAAAGACCAGTCTCTGCAAAAGGACAAGATGGTTGGGAAACTGGAGGGTCACTGAAAAAGAGGAAGTCCTCCAGTAAGGTGGACTGATGCAGTGGGTGCAACAATAGGCTTAAACTCAACAATGGTGCAGATGGTGTAGGACCAGACAGTTTTATTCTGTGGCACATGTGATCGCTGAGTCAGAATCAACTCCACGGTACCTAACAACAACAACAACAACAAGAACAACCTGCAAACGACCATAGCCATGGCCGTGGTGGTGCAGGAGTGGGCAGATTCTCTCCCCACTGGGTGTGGGGTTCACTGTGAGCAGCGGGTTAACTGAGGGCAGCTCACAAAAGTCACTTTTCCTTAGCTCTATGGTTTAAGTGACTTAGAAGTCATGCTGGTACACAGGTTTTGCCTCCTTCAGTTACTTCCTTTTCCTCGGACTCCTGTCTGAACCAGCATTTGTAATATCCGAACAGGTCTTTTAAATTATGGTGTCTGGGGTCAAATTGTATCTTTATGGCATCCAACCAGGAGACTGAAGAATTCACTGCTCGTGCTGAGTTCTCTAAGAAAGAGAAGTCAAGTGTAAGAAGGAAAACCAACTGCTGGGTCATGGCTTCCATCCAAGGTGTAGACCATTAGTAAGGCCCTTCTAGCCGTCGTCCTTTTGTGATGTACTGTCAATGCTAGCTTCTGTGCTTGTGGTTATCATCCCATTTCAGAGGGAGTTCTCTGATACGACCATTGTCAGGATTAAGATGGGTTATATGCTCAGTCTCCGCTTGACTGGACTTTGTGAATCAAGTTACCATTGTGTGTATCTTTGGGAGGATTCTGGCTGTACTTCCCCTGGCAGTCCGTACTACTTTCAATATTCTTTGTCAGCACAATAATTCAAGTGCCTCGCTTCTTCCTTATTTGTTACTCAACTTTCACACGCATATGGGGTGACTGACAATCAATCCCATGGCTGGGATCAGGGGCACCGTAGTCCTCAAATGGACATCCTTGATCTTCAACACTTTAGAGAGGTCTTGTGCAGCTGATGTGCCCAAGGCAGTATGCCTTTTGATTTATTTGTTGCTGCTTCAATGAAAATTGATTGTGTACCCAAGCAAAATGAAATCCTTAACAACTTCAAACTTTTCTCCGTTTATCTTTTGGTTTTTTAAACTATTGGCCCAGTTGTGAGCAATTTTGCTCTCCTTACATTGGATAGATATGTTTGCTTAAATAAAATATGGTGCTTTTATTCATAATTCTCTTTGCCAGGGATATTTTATATGTCTTTCTCATACAGCACTATTATTTACCCATTTACCTTCCATGGCTTTCCCTTGTTTGCTAGAACTTTCCCGGATTTTGTTCCCCGGCTGTTTTAGTGACAGGCTTGGCAATCCTTCTGCTCTGTGCCGATAATGAGCATGCTTAAAGGCAGTTTTCTGCATCTGCTCTCACACGAATGGCCAATATGATTTTACAACTAGGGATGCTCACTGAATTTCTGATTTTACAGCGGGGAATGCTCGCAGTCTCTCGCCACCCAGTGGGCTGAGGGAGACCCTAGTCAGTTGGAATGCTTCTGTTGACTTTTACTGAACGTACTTGGAAGAAGCTGACTGTGCCTTCTAGAGGCTCCTTTGTCTGCACGTGTTGAAGCTTTACCCCCTGACCCTGCACACATGAGCTCCCTCCCTCCTAACACTCACGACAGAATGCCTCTAGCAGGAGGTCCGAAATGTGCTCCTGGGCCCTTGTTTACTCTTCTGTGTCGTCATTATAAAACACCCAGTCTGTTTAAGTAGGAGCCCTGATTACACATTGGGCTGTGATCTGTCTGGTCAGCAGTTCAAAGCCACGAGCAGCAACTTGGGAGAAAGACTGGGTTTTCTAGTCCCCAAACCAATACAGTCTCAGAAACATTCAGGAGGGTCCCTGTGAGTCGGCAGTGACTCGATGGCAGCGAGTTTCCTTTACTTATTTCTTCCCAAGACAAACCGTTTTTTCTCAGTTACCCCAGGACTTCAAGAGTGAGGAAAATGTAGCACACAAAGTGATTCCAGAAACTCATTGCCATCAAGTGGATCCTAACTCTCTCGCCCAGTGTAGGACAGCGTAGAACTTTTGCCTTGAGTTTCAGACTCTGTAAATCCTCACCAGAGCAGAAAGCCTCATCTTGCTCTTGTTGATTGGCTGGTGGATTTGAACTGCTGACTTTTCTGACAGCTCAATGCATAACCCGCTTCATTAAGGGAAATTGGAGGTTTAAGAACAATTTGTATTTTTTATTCACTTGTAAAGAAACTTCATCATTTTGGAAAATGTTACAATTTCTAGAACAATTGTAAACTAATTTGCCACACACGATTGAACATTTCTACTTTCAAAGACATATTTTGAGAGTGAAAAATAATTCCAAATGAAAAGTTGAATGGAGATTAAATGAACAATAAGGCTGGTTCTCCTAAGAAGAATTAACTCAATAAAATATTCCCAAACAAAAAACCAAATCCACTGCCATTGAATTGAGCCTGACTCATACCGTCCTTAGAGGATGGAGGAGCACTTCCCCACTGAGTTTCTGAGGCTGGGAATTCCTATGGGAACAGGCTGCCTCAGCTTTTGGCTACAGAGCAGCTGGTGGGTTTGAAGCACCAACCTTTCAGTTAGCCATCCTACACTGAATCCACCATGCCACCAGAGATCCTAATAAAAACTATACTTTACTGTGTTATGATATTTATGTATAGTCTCTATACATGGTACAAAGTAAAATACAGGTCTGGATGCTTTTGGCTTGGCTAACCAAACCTCCTACGGCAGGTCCTTAGAACACCTTTGGGCTTCAGGTTATGTAGCACCAAAATTAGACGACTGAGTACCATGATCTCTCTAAAGCAGTGGTTCTCAACCTCCCTAATGCCGCTACCCTTTCATACAGTTCCTTATCTGGTGGTGACCCTCCGACCATAAAATTATTTTTGTTGCTACTTCGTAACTGTGATTTTGCTGTTGTTATGAATCGGGCAACTCCTGTGAAAGTGTCATTTGACCCCCAAAGGAGTCACGACCCACAGGTTGAGAACCACTGCTCTAAAGGCATAGGGTTGCAAGATTTGGGATTTTTTAAGTTGGAAAAGGCTTAAGAAGAGTGTTATACACATTTTAATGAATATATATAACCTGTCTGTTAGGGGGATTAGAAAACCCCAAAGCCCCTAGATTTTGAGAGATGAGGGTAAATGTGGCTTAGACCTTCCTTGTCTCTGCAAGCTGGTTTCTTCAGCTCTAATAAAACTTGGCTCATATGGAAACAAAACAGAAAGAAGAGTGTTATGGATTGAGTTGTGTTCCCCAAAAGGCTATGTTGATGTCCTAACCCTGGTACCAGTGAATACGATCCTGTTTGAAGATGTCAGTAAGTTATCATGAGGTCCTATGAGAGTAGCGTGGGTCCTAATCGAATCTAAGTGGTGTCCTTCTACAACAGGAGAAGAGAGGCCGAGAGAAAGACAGAGGAGAAGACAGTAGGTGAGGCTCCTTCACCAAGGAGCACCTGGAGTTATCAGAGCCCCTGAGAGAAAGGAAAGGAGATTGCGGAGGGCGCGGGGCCGAGCGGACACGATGATTTGTGCTTCCAGCCTCGAGAGCCAGGAACATACATGTGTTTTCTTCGAAGCCCCCCAGTCTGTGGTATTTTGTCATGGGAGTCCTTGAAAAGTGACGCACAGGGGTTCCATGTTCCCTGGCCCTTCCTGCCATTCTGTCACGCCTGACATCTGCATGGCAGCATGGGAAAACTCCAGCAAGTGGATGGCAGAAATGGAAGAGGATGGCTTTGCAGCAGCTTTCATTCCCCTTCCTGCCCTGCCCCACCGTGTTCATGGCATGGGTCTTGAGCTCCGACCTCTCTCCAGTTTCAGCTGGACCTCCTTTCCTGAACTGACTCATGTCCCCTGCACCACAGCATCCTTTTGGCCATGGGCCACAACAGCAGCTGCTGCCCAGGCAGACCTTGCTCATGTCCTAAGCTGACACATGACAACTTCGATTAGGCTGAGGTCCTCCGTGGGAAGCCAATGGGTCCTACCAGCCATCTCCCTTCTGTCTCCTCATCTGTTGGCTCCCAGGGAGATGGCGGCAGAGCTCAGGTGAAAGCGTGTCTCTGAAGCAAGGTCACCGCAGAGAGCCGGATGCCCAGCACTCTGTGTTTTTGTCAGAGGTGACCTGAGAGGATGCAGCCATCCCCATCTTCCTGACCCTTGCCTGGCAGATGTCCTATTTGTCTTCTCCAATCCTCCTGGAGTGTCCACAGGTGGAAATTGCATTTGCAAACAAGGATTAAATATAGCCAGGTGTCTCATGGAAAGCAGTGCCTGGGAATTCTTGGCATGTCCTTTACACTTGTTTGAATGCTGTTGGCTTTTAATATGTCTTGATTCTGGTGTGTGTGTGTGTGTGTGTGTGTGTGTGTGTGTTAAAGAGAGAGAGAGACAGAGACACAGAGAGCGAGATTCATTTCCAAGGTCTCTCATGTTCTTCTGTGTTAAAAACAAACAACTCGGGGTAGAGTTGGGGCAGGCTGGGTGGGGGCAGGGAGCGGGGGACCTCAGTGGGGAGACCATGTGTTCTGCTGGTTAGTGCATTGGGCTGGCAAGGTGGGAGACGGCTGTGCTGGGACCCCTCTCTCAGCCAGAGGTCTTGCTGCCTCCCAGACACCACAGCTTGAAAGGAGGGGCCTGGCTGGTGATGTGGTTCAACTCCTTCCCTTTCTGGAAAAGAAAATGAAATCCAGAAAGGGCAGTGGCTTGTGAAGGTCCACCTAAGTGACAGCAGAGTCGGAACCACGGAAATCTAGCCTGCGGACATCCAGGTAGTTAGTTGCCTTTTTGCCCAGTGCGATGTCCTCAGTTCTGGAATGGCTACCGTGTTGGTTGGTGTTTGGAAAGTAGTGTCTCTGCTGATTGAATGAGTAAGTTAGATCAGGCCTCTGCCTTTCCAGGTACAAGCTTATGTGCGGCCTCCTCCATCCAAATGAATCTCTTCCGGCTAGAATCATTGTGGCAGTGAGATTTTATATCAGTTGTGGGTACCCGTGGAGGTAAAGGCAGAAGCCAACCTGTCAATCCAGTGGTAGCCTGGTGACACCTCCTTGGGGGTGTGGCTTCTCTCTCTGAGACTGTGCCTGCCTACAGGGTGGCTTCACGTAAGCCACCAGACCACCTGACCCTGAGAACTGTCGGAATCCTGCCAAGGTTCTATCGATCTGGGATCCACATGATCCTGCACCCCCTGGCCTGTGATCTTCTGCACCCCGAGGCACTTTTCCGCAGCGTCAGCCTACAGCTATGTGATCCTGCCTGCCCTTACATGAGGCTGAAGAGGGCTCTGGCTAGGAACAAACCCATGAACTTAAGTTGGACTGGGCTGGGATGCCTGCTTACTATGAAATTGCTTCTTGAGGTAAAGTTCTTCCGCATACATATCTGAGTGTCGCTGATTTGGTTTCTCTAGGGAACCCAGATTAACATAGTAACCATAGGTCCCTGCTTCTCTTTGTGTGCCCTGGCATAATGACTAATAATCATACTCCATCCCCTCTAGAGAGTGCATTGGTTTATATAGTACATGGTACGGTCTCTTCCCTTAGAATCCTCTCTGATTTTAGAATGCATCTTCTCCTAAAGTATATGCACCCGAAGAATCACCACAGAGGCTGCCAGCTCATGGGAGTCCTCATGGGCACGTGTGTGGGAGACCACAGGAGATTCAGCAAACAAATGTGTCAACCAGAATGACTAAGACTTGATGCAGCCCAACAGAGAGTTTCTAAGGCCATGGGATGTTCAGCAGAATGAAGCAGGAGACTGGAGGGACCCAAGTCTTCCGACAGTGAACGCCTACATATCACCTTCAGGATGACTCCTGGTCCTTTGACGCTTGCCTCCCTCTTTACTAGCTTTCACGCAGGGGGATTAGGAGCACTTGTGCATGGTTCCTTCCAAGGTTCCATCCATCCAATCTCCCCATTTGAGAGCGAGTTGCTTTAAATCTCCTTCCAAAAATTAGCCATGGGAAACTCCCTGGATCCCAACAGAATTTTCTTTGACACCGTGTTGGAAGGTGAGCCTCTCGGTTGGAATGTATTTAAAATCCACAGTGGCTATACCACTGCTCATGAAGCTCTGTCAGGATTAGCACCATTGCATTCTGTTGAACTGGCATCTGCGTGCGTTGGAGTTGGCTCAATGACAACTAACAACAGCAATGAGCTTATAGCCAGAACCGTAGATGGCCTACTTCTGCCCTTAATTTGCATTCTCATATTAGAGTCTGGGCTGGAGAATAGCTGGGGAGCCCCTGGAGCCACTGAACACCCCTGTTCACATGAAGTGGTCCAAACTCTTTGGTTTTTGTCATCCTGGCTATTGAACAAAAGTTGGGGTTCCCTGAAGGGGGGTCCATGTTGTTATTTCCCTAATGGTGCTATCCAACGACAGAGATGCTGAAGGGGATCTCATTTTTGCCTCTCAGACCAGTATCACACCTAATGTTGAGCGAACATGGCCTCCCTGGAGGGTCTTTTTCTTCAGGCTATCTGAAGTGTAGGCCACACCTTTGACCCCCTGAACAGGGGGAAGCGGCTTGCGACTGCATTTATTAAGAGCTCCAAAAGGGGGCGCGTTGAGTGGCAGTTCATAGAATTAGACTTCCCGGTTCCCGGTCAAAGCTGAAGCACTTTAGCTGTATGACTTTCAGCAAGTGCCTTCATCTTGCCAACTCTCGATTTTCTCATGGCAAAGCGGGATTAGAAACAGCAGCCCTCGGAGGGCTATTTTGTGGTTCGCATGCGATGACCAAGCAGAATTAGCGCCTGCAGTGGTTGATGCTTTGTAGTCACAGTGAACTCACTGGACGGCTAGTTTGGGTTCTTACACTTCTCTGATGCGCCCTAACGATCTGACAGTTTCACAGATTTGGAACACATGTGCACTTTTTAGCAGGCAGGGATGCAGCAAAGCTAGAAAGAATGCTGCAGTCAGTTCGGGACTGCTGCTTCCATCAACGACGCACTGCTCATGGGCTCTGGGAAGTGCTGGGTTAGCAGAGAGGACATGTATTCAAGCCTCGGGAAAGCTGGGCCCGGATGAGCAGTTCTCGGGCTTCTCGCTCAATGCCCTGGGAGGGAGACTTGGGGAGGTTGTGAGGGACCATCAAGTTCTTATTATTCTGATGTGTTTATGGGAGTAAATAAAATTCATAGGCCATTTATGAGCTTTGCTCTTCATTCTTACACAGCTGGTCCTCTTTAGGGAGGCAGTGCATGATCCAGGAAGAAGTTAGCAGAAGCAAGGATGCCTTCTCCTCTGAGGCCTAAGAGGCTCCAAGAGAAGGCCCAGGAGAGACACAGATGGTGAAGCTGATGGGCCTAGTCTCAGGTGACTTGCCATCCTCCTGGTGGTCACAGATGTGGGAGAAGAGGTCTAGGACTCACATCGACCTACTCACATGAATGAGATTCTGGCCCGCAGAGCTTTCAGAAGTCTAAATTTCTACCAAGTCTTCTCAAGGCAACTAGGCTTTCTCAAAAACTTTCTTCAAAAATTTCCCAAGCCTCTACCCACGGCCTGGAGCCCTGGTGACACATGAATTCAGCTGCAGACCACAAGATTAGCAGTTCAAAACCAACCAACTGCTCCATGGGGGGGTGGGGGGAATGAGGCTTTCTACTACTATAAAGAGTTATAGTCTCAGATACCCACAGGGGCAGGTCTACTCTGTCCTATTGGATCACTGTGAGTCAGAATGGACCCAATGGCAGTATGTTTTTTGACCCACTGCCCAGTTCCTAAGCCCTTCTCCCACTTTTAGTATTTTCTTTTGGAAGCAGCCCACTTCTGATTCAGAGACGATTAGTTATTTATGTCACTGGTGTCTCAAAAAAGAAAGAAGCCAGTTGGTGCAGTGGTTAAGCGCTTGACTGCTAACTGAAAGGTTGGTGGTTTGAGCCCACCCATTGCTCTGCAAGACAAGGACTTGGCAGTTTGCTTCCATAAAAATTACAGCCTCGGAAATCCTGTGGGACAGTTCTCCTCTGTTCTATATGGTTGCTATGAATCAGCACTGACTTAGGACAATGACTTGGGGTCTAAAGGGTCTCACTTCTACTCACTCTCTGACATCATCCATAATACTAATAAAGGCTAGTGACCTAAACAGAATTTTCAGTCCTCTGTGAGTCTAACTTTAACCTACTACCATGCAGTTGATTCTGACTCATATGGGTCTTAGAACGGGTTTGATCAGCTTGTGTGTTTGAACCACCAACCTTGTTAGCAGCCTACCACTAGAAGCTTATAGGATACCACCAGAGCGACAGGAGGGAAATTGTCTTCAGTCTGAGGTAAGTAAAGTCATTCTTGTCCATGAAATTCTTACAGCATTCTAATAATTCTTTCTTTTATTGGTTAAAGGGACAATAATTTGTGCTACTCAAATTAATCTAAGGTACCATGATGAAGGTTTAACAGTAGTAAAACTGACCTGGACTGATCTAGGACCTGACATGTACTCACTCCTTCTCTGCACAGATAAGAGTGTTGCCAAATGCCTGCTGGGAAGATTCAGTAAAGTCATATGTGTGAGAAGCTAAGCACAGGGTCAACAGGAATTTCAGATAATCTCCATCTCTTCCTCTTAGTTCCTTCCAGTTTTTTCTATCTCCCTCAGTGTCTTCTTGCCCCGATGGCCCCTGCTCAGAAAAGAGCCAAAGGGCAAGTTAATCAGAGAATGAGCAACAGTGGAAAGTATTACGTCCTTGTATCTGAATTCAGCACCAGTCACTGACTGAAAATGGCTTGCTAGTAGAAAATCATCGATTGTCCATGCATCTAGGGTGTCAGATACTCTGTCTTTTTTTTAAGTTGCATAAAGGTTATTAGTGAGATAAGCTAATGAAATTAGCTAGACCATTAGGCACAGATAAGAGGAACTAGGCTTCAGGGAAATAGATGAAATAGGTGAAATTTAGACTCTAAGAAAGACTTCTTAACAAAAAGAGAGGGTGATGTGTGGCCATAAATTAAGAAAGAAGCTTTATTCTTCCCAAGTGGGCTTTCACAATAAAAGGCACCCATGTTTGGGCTGTCATTAATGTTTGGTGAATCAAATCTGTTCTTGAAACCTTCTGAAATTTATGTGGGACACATTCAAGGATGTATTTTGGCTCTTGTAGACTTGTTTTAATTATCTTCCGCTTCAAGCTGAACTTACATGTGAGCAGTTGAAGATCTGTTTCATAGTCGGTCCCTGGCCTCATTGAAACTGCTGACATTGAGCTTCTCAGTGATTTCTTTTCACAGATGGAGTCAACTGGATTTCTAAGTATCCAATCTGGAGAGCTCCACGTGTATGGGCACTATAGTTTTATAATGTCCTTTTCTCAACAATATTTTAAATTATATACCATTGACTAAATATATGACACTATCAATAGAATCACCATATGGCCTAGGGTGTGATTGATAATGTTCTCTATTATAGAATGATAATGATGTCTCTAAAGTGAACCATAGATATCTATAAACCATAGACATATATAAACCATAGAAATATGAGTGTAATTGGGGCTTGCACTTCATTCTAGCTCCAGTCTAAGAGAAATTAGTTCTTATGATATGGCCTGCTTGATGCTCACCCTCATGAAGAAATAACTGAAGATATAGGTGCTATAGCAAAAAGGGGTAAAGTAAAGATATCAGGAAGAAGAGTGTGTGGGGTCTTAAAGGCTTGTCTTCGAACAAGCAGCCATCTAAGTGAGAGTTCAATTAATTCCACCAGCCTGTGTGATGCAAGGATTATAAATAAAATCAAAATCTGAAGGTAGGAGTGGTATCAGAGCTTAAATTGGGAACACTCCGTTTCAGAGGCTATGGATGACTGTAGAATCCCAACATCCATACACAGGGTTCACACATAAATCAAGCCTCTGGTGCATTCCCTGTGACCATAGACCAGTGATGGGAACAGCCTTGCTGCCAGGCAGAGTGTATTAGAAAATGGATTGTTCTGGATGCAGTTAGGTTAAAATGTAACACCTTAGAATCTGACTTCCCTTTTGACCCATTTTTAAATGGGTTTCAGTTTTTAATATTTTTGACTTTCGCTTTGATTGTGGTCTTTCTTTGTTTTATTTTGTATGTTTTTCTGTATGTGAAATCCAGGATAGGTAAAACTATAGAGATACTATCTGGACTAATGGTTCCTTGTGGGTTTGGCAGGGGTGGTTGGGAGAATTGGGGAGCTAATAACAATGAGTACAAGAAAGAAGAAAATGTTCTAAAATTAATTGCAGTGATGATTGTACAATTCCTTTAAATATGATTGAACCATTGTATGACATGTGAACTATAAGCCTATAAAAATGTTAAATATAAAATATGGAAAGAATACACAGAGTTGTACCCAAAAAGCCCTAGTTGACATTGAACCATTTAAAGAGATAGCATCTAATCAAGAACCAATGGTATAAAAGGAAGAAGTCTACACTGTACTGAAGGCATTAGCCAAAAACAAGGCTCCAAGAATTGACGGAATACCAATTGAAATGTTTCAACAAGCTGATGAAGTACTGGAGGCATTCATCAGTCTATGCCAAAAAATTTGGAAGAGAGCTACCTGGCCAACTAAGGAGAACATTTATATTTGTACCTTTCTAAAGAAAGGTGACCCAGGAGAATGTGCAAAGTATTGAATAATATCATTGACATCACATACAAGTAAAATTTTGCTGAAGATCATTGAGCAAAAGTTGCTGCAATAATAAACAAGGAGCTGCCAGATGTTCAGGTCAGATTCTGAAGAGGATGTGAACAAGGGATATCAAATGGATCTTTGTTGAAAGCCGAGAATACAAAAAAAAAGAGAGGAAGATGTTTACATGTGTTCTATTGATTATGCAAAGACACTCAACTTCGTGGATTATTACAAGTATGAATAATAGCCTTGAGATGAATTGGGAATTTTAGAACATTTCATTGTACTCATGTAGAACCTGGACCTGAATCAAGAGTAGTTGTGTAAAGAGATCGAGGGAATGCTGTACTGTCTAAAAGCAGGAAAGTTGTTTGTCAGGGTTGTATCTTCTTATTATACTTCTTCAGTTTGTGAACAAATCATCAAAGACACTGGATTTTATACAGAAGCATCTGCATCAGGATTGGAGCAAGGCTTATTGACAACCTTTAATATTACAGATGACACAACCTTGCTTGCTGAAAGCGAGGAAGACTTGAAGATGAAGGATTTGCTGATGAAATCAGGATGACATGATCCAGTATGGATTACAACACAATGTAAAGACAACCACAATCCTCACAACTGGACTAATACGCAACCTCTTGATCAACAGAAAAAGAAAGATTGAAGTCAAGGATTTCTTGGATTTATGATCAGTGCTCATGGAAACAGGAGCCAAGAGATCAAATAATGTATCGCCTTAATTAAGGCTGTTACACAAAACCTCTTTAAAATATTGAAGAGCAAAGATGTTACTTTGAGGACTAAACTATGCCCGACTGGAGAAAGGGCATTTCCAGTCACCTTAAATGCATGTGAAAGTTGGACATTGAATAAGGAAGATTGAAGCAGTATAGATGCCTTTGCATTATGGTGCTGGCAAAGAATATGGGAAGTAGCATGGACTGCCAACAGAACCAACAGATCTGGCCTGGCTCCTTAGAGGCACGTGGGTGAGCCTTTGCCTCACACACTTTGGACATGTTGTCAAGAGAGAGCAGTCTCTGAATAAAGCGTCATGGGTGGCAAAGCAGAGGGCACCTAAAAAGAGCAGAGATAGCTCCTCAGCAAGATGGACTGACACAGTCACAGCCACACCGGACTCCAACGTAACAACAATTGTGAGGATGGGCACGACTGTGCATTGCTTCTTTCTTTCATACATGGCATTGCTATGAATTAGAATTGACTCAATGGCACCTCACAACAACAGCAGCAACAGCAACAGCAACAACAACCATCTCTATGGGGTGAGAAGTATGTTCTTTACAGGGAAGAAGATGATGATTGAATTTCTAGGGCCCTTAGCCTCACCCGCTCTTCAAGGGCACTGTCTCATAGATTTTTTTTATCAACTTGGAAATCCTCTTAATGTATCCTTCGTAGCTTTGCAGGTAGAACAAAGGTTTCAGGAGCACGAGAAGAGTTAGCGTAGGCATCATGCCCCTCAAATGGAAAAGAATAAACCAGGTGCACAGTACCTTTCCTAACTTGCTTTCAATTGGGACGTGGAGGTCAGCTTCTGAGACAATCCTTGATGATCCTGGGCTCCTGGTACACCCACCCTGTGTGAACTCCTCACCTGATAACAAAGACAATGCCAAGATACTGCGATGTCTATCTTGGGCACTTTATAGATGACTCTCCTTTAAAGCAGTTATTTGGGAAACAATATTTTACAGAAGCCCATGATTCTCAATGTATTGGAGCACAGTTTCTATCCATGGGAAACCATGGAGACGCTGACCTTGTCTGTCCAGGATGTGTTCCCGGGCTTCCTTCTCTAGAGAGAACCGGAAGATAATTCATTCTCAGGTAATCTGCTCTAACTTCAGCATTGGGATTCTTGACTCCAAGCTTAGCCCCCTTTGGGTGTTAGCGCCTGGGTCTTTGGAACTCGCCTCTCCAATCTGTCACTTCTTACAATCAGTAATGTCATACATCCCTTCTTGTATATTTTATTCTTGAAAGGATGATTTGCTTCTTACATTGCTGTCCTCTTTATGAGTGTCACCGGGGACTGAGAATGCAGCTGGCCTTCAGTAAACATGTGATGGCTGACCCAGGCTTGCTCCACTCATAAAACAGGACTTTGGCATGGGAAGGAAAAATAATGCAGGACCCAATTTTATCTCTGCAGGCAGTGGATAGATTGCGATGCTCAGGAAGCTGTGTCATTCTTGAAATCTGGGCTTCCATGGACGTCAGCATTGTTCCACTTTCCCCCAGCTGGCTTCTGTTTCCCCATCTCCACCTTCGGTAATTGAAGTCATCCCAGCCTCTAAGCTGCTACCATGGTACCTTAACTGTCCGCTCGGGAGACAGCACAATCAAAGCATCCGAGTCTCTTCCCAAGCTGAATGAAGGTGACAGGCTGGAGGTCAGGCTCACCAGCTGGGCGAGCCCGGGGTTCCTCTGTTGACTTTGTTCACTCTGAGTGACAAGGCTCCAACAGCTGTGGGCTGCTCCCGAGGGCACTGGAGCATCTGACTTTTCATCTCTGCGCCTCTGTGGTCTTAAGGGCAGAATAACATAATGACCTTCTGTTCTTACTGGACTCTGCTGACCTAATAGGAAACCGGGTAAGGCCCTGAAGTGAACAAGGGTCCTCAGAAGGTCATTTTGTCCATTCTCCTGCCCCAGGGAAGGGCAATGAATTTGTAACTTTAATGGGTCAGAAGAGAAATGACGAGGGGAGTCTGACTGTACTCTCAGTATGATGCACAGCAAGCGCCTGGAGTTTCTTTGGTTAATAATCTGGTTCTCAGGTCCCTGGTTGTCCTTTCTGCTCCTGTTTTTGTCCAAAAGGCCCAGTTTGGCCCCATTTCCTTTATTCTGAAGATTCTGGAGATTTAAACCCTCGTGTCAAATTATTTTCATTGCTCTTTACCACACTCAGAGTCTTCTGGATTTCTTTTGTTTCTTTTCCTGAAGATTTTCATTAAGAATAACATTCACTGAAGTCTGAGTGAGGTACAGCTGGTGAGGAGGTCATACCATAGGCATATATCGCACACACACATGTTGTTGTGTGTTGTTGTTAGATGCTTTGGAGTCAGTTCTGACTCATCAGGACCCACGTACAATGGAAGGCAGCGCTGTCCAGTTCTACCCCTTCCTCAATCGGTCTCACATCTGAGCCCCTTGTTGCAGCCACGGTGTCGATCCAGCTCATTGAAGATCTTCCTTCTCCAGGGGCTGGTCTGTCCTGATGACATGTCCATAGTGGGTAGAACAACATCTTTCCATGGGAGCCCACACCTGTCCCAGCAGACTGTGCTCCATAGGACTTAAAACAACTGCTTTTTAAAAATCAGATTGCTAGGCCTTTTTGTTCTAAGGCAACTCTGGGTGCACTTGAACCTCCAATCTTTTGGTTCACAGCCAAGCCCCACTCAGGAACTCTGATGTCAACTTTCACCCACTGCCACCGAGTCAACTCTGACTCACAGTGATCCTAGAGGACACGGTAGACCTGCTGCCCAGCATAAATAAGTACACAGGATAGGGTTGCTTCTTCCCTAGAGAGAAAAGAGGGAAAACAATCCCATCAAGGGTTTCCAAGATGAACTCATCTTGAAGTAGAAAGCCTCATCTCTCTCTCAGAGAGCAGATGGTGGTTTTGAAGTGTTGACCTTGTGGTTTGCAGCCCAACAAGTAATCACGACACCACCAGGGATCCTAAATGTCAGCTAGCAAGTAGCAATGATAGCAACGTTAATGCTGTCGGACACCTTTGATTTTTAACACCTGCTTCTGTCACTTGAGGACCGTGGATGACTCTCGGATGAGGATGCTCTAGAATAAGGGTTCTCAACCTGTGGGTGGGGACCCCTTTGGGAGTCGAACTACCCTTTCACAGGGGTCGCCCGATTCATAAAAGTAGCAAAATGACAGTAATGAAGTAGCAAGGAAAATAATTTTATGGTTGGGGGTCACCACACATGAGGGAATGTATTAAAGGGTTGTGGCTTTAGGAAGGTTGAGAACCACTGCTCTAGAAGGTAAGAAAGTAAGAAGGAAGATGATTGCTCAGGTCAGGACAAATCTGTACCCATCCCTGGACATTTTTTTCTTCCTGCCTCATAGTCTTTCCAAATCTTTGCATTTCATAGGCATAAATAAGTATACCAGATATGGTGGCTTCTTTCCTGGGAAGAAGAGAGGGGAAAAAAATCCCACCCTCAACCCCCAAGATAAAGGAGAGTAAAATAAATTTTTAGGCTCATTAAACAGGCTTACTACAAGGGTTCTTGGGTTTCAAATAGCTTTTCACCAAATGACATTTTGATGAGTTAAGTGCAAATGAATCAGAAACATATGGATAAAATTTCTCTGAAAATGCACAAGGGTTTCAGAGTCAAGGAGAGTTCCCCCTTGCTCCCAGCTTAGCCCCCTCTGGGTGTTAGGGCCTGGGTGTTTGGAAATCACCTCCCCAGTGAGCTCACGGAGGCAATTGCGCATCCTCTGGCCACCCAGCATGCTCTCAGAGCTCCCTGCAAGTCTTCTCCAGCTCCTGTGGTTTCGTGGCCAAGTGGCTGGGGTGGGCTGCGGAAGGAAAGGTCAGTTGGTGAGGAGGATAGACGAGCAGCAGAGGAGAAGAGGTCTGGGAGGCAATGGACCCTCTGTGGTGTGCAGGGCAGGACCAGGCGCATGACTGCATCATGGCTTTACATTTGGGACTCGTTGGAAAACAGGCGAATACAAGATGTTTTCTTTCCAAGCAACACGAAGTTTTCTTGACCCGTGATAATTGGTTTGTGTTTTTCAGGTTGCCAGGGTTTCTGAAGCTTGCTTCTAAGTATTTGCAGGGCTGGGGAGAAGCCATCCTGGACTTCCCAAGATGAGGCGCTTGTGAAGAACCATTGTGCCTCCGGATTGATGGAACTTCTCACAGCACCTCTTGCCTTCCTCACAAAACATCTCTTCCTTTTTGGCCAGGTGCAATTGGGCCCCGCTAGATCAAAGCACAACTTTCGGACTGGGGCATTCTACCGACCAACTCAGTTCTCTGGAGAACACGTCCTGGAACTAAGTATCTGCTCAGTGTCACAATCCTCTCTCCTTGCTTCCCTTCTGTACCCCTGGCCCTGGGGGCCCATATAACGTGTGGGCCTGGGATCTGCATGGTCGGTGGTTCGTAAACACCAGCAGTTCCATGGGAGCAAGACGAGGCTTTCTACTCCCATAAACAGTTACAGGCCTGGGAGGCCACAGGGGGTCACTGTGAATCAGCATTGACTGGATGACAGCAAATTTGGAGTTTTTTGGTACCTCTGGCCGAGGCAGTAGGGCTGTTGAGTAACAGACTCTATTTACGTGCCTAACTCACAGTCTCCAGAAAGGCTTTGAGTTGATCCCTATCTTTTCTTCCCAAGTGTGGCTTTCCTCTAAAACACACTCTGAATTAAGGAGTTGGGTGCAAGGATTTCTTTCTTTCTTTTTAAACTTTTTACTGAGAATTAGGTGAAGGCGTATCGAGCAAGTCAGATGTCTTGCATTCAGCAATGAACGCACATTTTGTTTCAACAACCCATTGCGATCTCAATGCCCCTTCACTTGGCCTACTTTCTCCTTGCGGTTAGTGCTGGTCAGCCGTTCGACGCCGCCAGCTGACAGGCTTTCCACTCACAGGGGCAGCTCTACCTGTCCCATCGGGTGGCTCTGAGTCCGGACTGACTTGATGACAGTGAGGTTTTTCCCCTCCTGTTTCTAGTCCTCCTTTCTGGACCCTCAGAACTTTGTTTGGGGGCAAATGTTGCCCTTTTGATTTATCATGGTTGATTATCCTATCACAGGCCTGAGTTCAATTCTAGACCTGAAGCGTGACAAAGGGTCATAATCTTTGGGGTTCCACCTGTCTCTACCCCACCAGCAGGCCTGGTTTCTGTTCTGATATTGAGATGTCTTCCACATGTTTCCCCCACTCTTTCCAGGGTCTTCTAACGCGATCCTTTTCAGAGCAGGTGGGAGTGGTAACTGGCCACCATCTAGTTCTTCAGAGTCACGAAGACTGATATCTAAATGGGCCATGAGTCCATTGGACTGATTTGGTTGATGTCTTTCATTTCTCACCACTCTTAGTTGCTCTGGTCTCGGAGAGACCAATAGTTGCATGTTTAGGTGGCTGCTCACACGCTATGAAGACCCTGGTCTCTGCTCAGCCAAGTAGGATGTAGAACACGGTGTGCTGTGAACTATGCTCTGCCAGCTGATCTCAGTGTCCCCAGAGACTATGATTTCCCAGATCAAGCGACACAAATCCCTCAGAATTTGGTCATGTCTAATAGGGGTCATAATTTTGCCTCTTATATGTTATGTTCTACCACATTCATATGTTTGCAGCCAGGGTAACTACACACATGTAACTATCTTCTGTCAAATCTCTCTCTATCTGGTATTCTCCCTCCCATGCCTGTTCAGTCTGCATGTCCATCTAAGCATCTACTTGCAGGTCGCCACTGTCGGAGGATTGTACATGCAACAGTATTTCCCTCTGTTGGCTAAGAGTTCTTCTATGAGGTGATTCTAAGAAGCATGATGAGAAGAGAAACAAACGGAGGTAGGAAAAAGAGAAGTCAATAAAGGTGTGTGTTCATGAGTGGGTTGTCCTTTTGGACAACTGGTCTTAGTCCTGATGAGGGTCCCAGAGCACTCTTATTTCTCCTGGAGCACTGACCTCCCAGAGCTTTCGACCTGCTGCCTATATGGGCGCAGCGCTTGTCTGAGGCCAGAGGAAGCCCTGGTGCGGAGAGATCATGGTGGCTGAGACACGAAGCTACTGCTGTATAGGTGAAATTGGAAGAAGCTGAAGGAATACAGACAAGGCATCAACATTGTCTTCTACAGATGTATGGACATACACCACTCTCTGCCCCTTGATTTTGGGCATTTTCTGGTTGAATTCTTAGATGCAGTAGCAAAAAGGGAATCTAGCTAAGGGAGTTGCCTCACATGCATTTCTTTGTGGCACCAGACTCAAAGGCATAAATGTATGTTGGCATTGACTACCCAGTTGTATTTCTAAGAGCTTGGCCTAAGAGCCCAATGTAAAACAGTGCAGTGGCCTGGCTCTCTCTCCCTTGCCCTGCCTCTCGGCATCTCTGGCCTGGCCCAGTCACCCAGATCCTTGGCCCTATCCTTTCCATTCTTCTTTCCCGCCCTTACTGGGAACACTGTTCAACTTTAGAGCTAAGATGCTAAGTGAAAGGTCTGAAGCCTGGGGTGGGGACCCTAAACAGGAAGTTACAATAACAATAAAATTGAGTGCTCTCTGAAGGGGGTTTTATTATGCCAAAGGATATTATTATTAGGCATTCTTCATATTTAGAGAAGACAGGATACAGAGAAATGGGATAGTCAGGAGAGACTGAAGGGTTATCTCTTTTAAGAGGATCTGTAAGGACCCCGAGTGGCATAGCAGTGGCGAGTGGGTCTGTGATCTGCATGGTCAGCAGTTTGAAACCACCTGCAGCTCCTTGGGAGAAAGCTTGGGCTTTGTACTCCCATAAACTGTCACCATCTTGGGAACCCACAGGAGGTCACTATGAATTAGCTTTGACTCAGTGGCAATGAGTTTGGTTTGCTTTGTAAAACTAAGTGTAACATTTTTTGAACATGCGATATTGAAGTCCTACACCAAAACTCTCATGACAGCCCTTTCTTTATTCCCTGGGCATCAAGATCTTCAGCTAGATGACGACTAGGAGCTTCTTCGAGCCTGGAGGCCAGCTTGCCCCTCGTTTCGATGGTGACGTAGGCAAGGTGGACATAGCTCTTATGAAGGATCTCTGTCTGGTGAGAAGCAGCCTCTGGGCCCTGGACCCTTGTGGCCAAATAGAAGTAGCAGAAAAGGAGACAGGCAGCAGCAGGCTGAGAGAAGAATAAATCCTGCCTCATCGTCTTCTCTCTCCAATGATTCATGCCTTCGTCACTTCCCATCTCTGATCCCTGGGCTCACAGCCAGCCATCTCAAAGCTGTTCCTGCTCAGCTTGGTTGGAAACAGATGCAGACAGACAGACGCCCCCTTCAGGAAATGTGACCGCTTCGTACCCATCCCCAGGGTGACCGCTCCCCTGGAAAGAACAGCAATTCCCAAAGCTCGCCCTTAATTGCCAGGCAAGAGAACCTCCAGTCCCTCCATTGGGGGCTTCTTCCCTCTTAACTCTCTTCTCTTGCCTCTTATCCTCTGTCACCCACCTCTGCTAACTACCACCCCTCCTCTCACCCCACAAGCCCACCTGCCTTTGCAATGCTTCCGTTGTTTCTGTGTCTCCCAGCATCTCTACACTCTGCCTACCCCAGTCACCTTGGGTGGCTGCTGGACTTCCAGACAGAGGCTCCCCTGACCTCCTTACTCTTTCATCCTCTTGCAGTGATGCAGTGATGCAGCTACTCCATGGGAGAGTCATCTAGCCCAGGCCCTGGCAATGCCTACTCTCTCCCTTCTGTTGCTGGGTCCTTTCCTCGACTCCCCTTACCTCTCAAGTGGTAATGCCACTCCCTAGCCACCTCTTAGGGTACCCGTCAAAGCCAAATGAGACAGCATGTAGGCAGGTGTATTGGAAATGTGTAGACTCTCCAGAAAGAAAAGAATCATTGAATGCACTTTTAAAGAATAGATATCTTAGGTCCCAAGATGCTTCCTGGCCATGCGGTAGATGTGGCATCAGACTAGATCTGGCCAGTGGTTCTCCCACTTCACCAGGCTCAGCTCCATCTGAAGAGCCAGAAAGGGCGCCACATTCCCAAGGCCCTCTAATAAGCTCTGATTCTGTGGATCTGAGGCATCTAGACTTCCAACATACATCCAGGTGGTTCTGATGGAGGAGGCCCTGTGGGGAAATAAAAATAAACCAACCAAAAACCCATCGAGAGCATTTGACTCGATCTGATCCACCCGTATCTGGATCATGTTTTTGCTGAATCCCATCAAAGACTTCTTAGCATCCTGCTTTTACGTTCATAAGTCAAATTTTTATTTTGGTTTGGGATTCAGGAATATAGGCGGATGCTGAAGAAGTAATTAGTAGTGGGTTCCTCAAACAGCAGCCTCTGATGTTCTTGGGAGGATCAACATAACGTTCTCAAGGTCAGTGGGATGGGGGCAGGGAGACTGAGGCCAAGATATCCCCCGCCCCCCTGCCCAATCTGGCTAAATATGCCCGTCCTGGGCATGCAAGACAAGAGCCACGGACATGTCCCCCTTCAGGTTAGTCTCAGAAGTTCTAGGGCAGTGGTTCTCAACCCGTGGGTCATGACCCTTTTGGGGGTCAAACAACCCTTTCACAGGGGCCACCCGATTCATAACAGTAGCAAAATGACAGTGATGAAGTAGCAACGACAATAATGTTATGGTTGGGAGGTCACCACAACATGAGGAACTGTATGAAAGGGTCGCGGCACGAGGAAGGTTGAGAACCACTGCTCTAGGGACATCAGCAGCGGTTTCCTCCCTGCCTAACCTTTTCTTTTCCAGCATCAACCAGCGCTTCCACACACCTGGTTCTGCCCTACAGATGAGAAGATGTGTTGTCCGAAAGTGGCTCAGCTGTCAGGTCTTGCCCAGGTCTCAGGGATTCCTCATGGCAGTGGTGGGACCAGCGAATCCCATGTGGAAAGAGAGTGGCTGAGAGTTCGCAGCTGTGTTCAGGGAAGCACTTTGATGAATGTTCACAAGGTGATGTTGAAGACGCAGTAGTTTTGCAGTGGATGATAGGGAATGGCCCTGTTGATGGGCGGAAGGTAGCTGAGTGGAGGGAAAGCTGTGGGCAGAGTGGGCCCAACACCTGGAGACAGTCGGGCCCTGTGATGGGCAATGCCAAGGAAGAGAGGGACTGAGGGTCCCTCATGCAGGGTTCTTCTGGCCCTGCATGAGCTGGCTGCAGCATGTGCTATGGTATCTCACTTCTGTACACCTCTGCTTGACACCTCTTCCTTAAAATGAGAGCATTGGCCTAAAGCAAAGGTTCTCACGCCGTTTTCTATGAAGAGGATGTTCCACTGTTGCTGTGTGTGGGGGGTTGGGGTGGGAGGAGGAAGAGGATCGTGGCCATACCCAATTGCTCCCTTTTCCAGGCGTCCCAGGCACCCATCAGGGGAATTTCCAGATTTTCCCTGAGCTAAAGAGGGCCTTTCATCTGGTCCTGTGGTTTCCAGTGAGTAACTAAAACGTAGCTCTCTCCGCCTGGCTGCGGTGGGTTAGTCAGCCACCGGCAGGCCCAACATTGCCTAAGGCATCCGAGGTGTCAGACACCAGTCAGGCTCACCATCCCTTCAGAACGTGGGCCTTTGTTTATTGTGTTTCAAAGAACACTCGACAGTATGAAGAGACTTCAGAAAGTTCAGGAAAAAATACCCTTTGCTTTGAATAGCATTCACAGCCTCCCATCTCAAGTGTCTGAGATTTTCCGTGGGGTTTTCACTACTATGTACATACTATGACTCGATTTCTTCCTAGATGAGTGAGTGAAAAAAATTTTCTTCATGGTGGGAGGTCCTAGAGACTCAAAAAAAAATCTCAAAGAACAAACTGTCCCAGCTGACTCCCAAGGGGTGTTTAACTTCTCAGGTCACTTTCTAACCCTGCTAGGCAGCTGGAAACAAAAAGTCCTGGGGGAAGAATGAGAGAGGGGTCGTGGGGTAGGAGGTTGGGGTAGCAGAACACTGAGAGGAAGTGTTAACCCGCAAAGGTGTTTTCCCTGTGCGGATGCCCTAGAGTCTTGCTGCTGCTACGACTCGCATCCAAGGGATGAGTGGCTGCCCAGCGGTGGTTGTGTGGCTATCGATGGGCTACAGCAGTCAGCTCCTTCAGGGCTGGCCTTGGCTGCAGAGCGTGTCTTGTTTGAGGTCTAGGCCTTCTCAGGGTAGGCTACATCCTGTTACTGGGCGAGATGTGGCAGATGCAAAGGCCATCTCCGGCACAGGCTGGGTAACCACGCTAACCTCAGAACTTCCCACCAGGTTGGCTGAAGCCCTGTTGGACATGCATTGTAGGGCACCCAGCTTCTCTCCCAGTTCTGCTGCTTCTCGCTTCCTTTCACAGGTGTTGCTAGACCCCAGACTCCATATCAGCATCTGATTCCAGAGCACCAGTTCTGACGCCCTACTTCTTGGGTCCTCTAGGTCTAGTTCAGAGTTATGTTTCAGACTCATGCCTGGTTGGTTGCTTGGTTTTTGTTTTCAAAAGCTTTATATTCATAGAAAAAAGAGAATGTGATTTTGGGAAGGAAGATTAGTGGGACCCAGGGCCAAATAAAAGTGCAGGAGCCCTTGTTCAAAATCTACAAGAATATGAAGATGGCAATGGTAGAGAATTCATGGCAGAAATTTCAGTACGGCCCCTGTGTGGACCTCTCTAGTGTATCCTCAGAGAGCAATTCTGTAGCTGTCGGTGTTTGCTGACATCGGAGGTTGCCATCTCTGAGGAGGCTTCAAAGGGTTCGTGGAAAAATGGAATGAAAATATCATGGACTTTTCCTGCCAACTTTTGGAGCATCCAGTTGTTCAGAGCTAACACCTCAAACCCATTTCTCTACCTGGGAAGCTTGAATGCCTGCTGGATGTTTCTCATGCAGGTCTCCTTGACTCCCAATCTCAAGGATCCTTCCTTCAACATTCACTCATACTCCCACTCCACCGTGTACAATGCTTGTTATTCATTATTTTTTGCTTAAAATGAAAATCAAAGATCCATCAGGACACTGGGAAGGGCTTATTACACATTGATCTGCTAACCGCAAGGTCAGCAGTTTGAAACCACCAGCCACTCTGTGGGAGAAATATGAGGCTTTCTATTCTCATAAAGAGTTACAGTGTCAGAAACCCATGCAGACAGTTCTGCCCTGTCCTGTAGAGTCACCATGAGTCAGAACGGACTTTGTGTTGGTGTTTTTCTGTCTTATTATATTTATTTGATCCACAAGGACCTCTGGTGGCGCCCTCAGGTGAGCATTGCACTGCTAACTGCAAGTATGGTGGTTCAAACCCACCAAGCTGCTTCATGGGAGAAGCTTGAGGCTGTCTTCTCTCATAAAGATTTCAAGCTTCAGAAGCCTTACATAAGGTTGCTGTGACTTGATATCCACTCAGTTACGGTGCGTTTTGTCTAAGCCCACCAGCATGTAAACCCCACGAGTAGAGGGACCTTCCTACCGTCTTTGTCTTCATGTTCCCAGAACCTTGCAGGGCAGGGTGTCTCGAGGGGATACTAGATAGATAATGAATCCAGGAATGGAGAGAGATACATTTTTATCACATTTTTAAAAAGTAGTTAATATGCTCAGTTGCTAAAGGAAAAGTCGTAGATTTAATCTACCTCGAGGTTCCTTGGAAGAAAGACCTGGTGGTCGACTTCTAAAGAACCCATCCATTGACAACCCCATAGAGCAGTTTCATTTTGCCACACATGAAGCCGCCATGCATTGGGGATGGCTTGACAGCAATTGCGTTAGCTGGAATTTAATAGCATTTTGCTTTCAAAGTGCTCCTTTCTTCTGTTAAGGTGAATGATACTGGGTTGTTTTTTTTGTTCTGTCTTTGTTTTTCTTGGAACAGGAGTAGGCAAACCTTTTATGCAAAGCATCACCTCTCTCTCTGCCATTGAGTCACTGCCATAGTGACCCAAAAAGACAGGGTAGAACGGTCCCTGCAAATTTCCAAGAGTGTAACTCTCTGAGGTTAGAAAGCCCTGTGTTTCTCCCGTAGAGCGACTGGTGGTTTCGGACTGCTGACCTTGCAGTTAGCAGCTCAAAGCATAACCACTATGCCTCCAGGGCTTCTAAGCTTCATCTAGCCGCGGTATGTTTTTGCTTTGTAGGCCACGAGGTTACAACTGCCGACCTAGACTGTCGTAGTACACACGCGGCCATGGACACCCGAGCAAATGGACCAACTAACTGTGTGACAATGAAATGTCATTTGAAAAACCATCACCAAACAAAACCAGTGGCTCCCTGGATTTGGCCAGTGTTTGCTGATCCTACCTATCCCGTTCCCTATAAAGAATTACTGACATGTAAAAGGAAACCTATTTAAATAAGCACATGAGTATTCACTGAAGAATAGCACAGAAAGCAAATGTAAAGTCCTGACATCTGGGGGTTCGGGGCAGAGAGCAAAAAGCAAACCAGCCAGATTTCACTTTTCTTGAGTCATCTGTCATCACAACTGTGGGCAGAGGGCAAGTGGGCATGGGCATCCCTTCCCTGAATGCTGTCCGACAGTGTGCAGTGCTCACACGTGGACTCTTTCCGCAGCTTGGACAAGGAGACTACCGGAAAGAGACGCGAACGGGCTCACTCTGCTCACTCCCAGGAATCTTTAGCAGCCTGATAGACTTGATTGGAATAGTGTCAACCAGACCCTCTCAGAGACACGTGACAGACTCCGCTGCTCTCCATCTGATGGTGCAGGCATCTCCAGCGCAGAGGGGTGACGCGGGCACACAGATGAGCAAACCACAAAAGCAAAAAGCACCCCACGGGGTTCCCCAGGACTGTCCTTGCTTCTCTGGCACGGGGGTCTCTGCGTTCGCACAGGGCCCTCTTTGCAAGGGCCCCAGGGTGATTGAATGCTCTCTCATGGCCATCTTAAGGTTCTTGGAAATTTTGAACAAGAAACCCTGCACTTTCAGTTTGCCCTTGGCTCAGGTCATTCCCACTGTTTCCCCTCTCTGGATCCCAGTCTCTTCGTCTGTGGGTCCAAAGCTCTCCAACTTTCACTCAAGTCCCATCTCCTGCAGGCGGCTGGCTGTCCCCGCCCTCCGGCTAGTCTCTCCGTGCAACGTGACCTGAGCCTTAGTCACGGTAATGACTCTTCGTCCTGCCTGGTCTCTCCTTTCTCTCCGTGCAAGTTTTGTCTGTCATCACGTTGAGAACTCACTGGTGCAGTGGGACATGCCCTGCGCACTGCGGTGGGGGCGTGGAAGATCATTCCCCGGCACGTTGGATCTCTTGTTCTAATCTATACCTTTTTCTCTCTTGGAATCCCATAGCACTCCAAGCCCAGGGTTTTCTACCAAGTGGTAGTTTAATAAATGGCGTCAGGCCTTTTTCTGGTTCCTTTGTCTGCCTCTTGGAATCCTGTTATGCCTTGGGCTACAATCTGTAAGGTCGACAGTTCGAAAACACCAGTCACTCTTCTGGAGGAACACAGGGATTTCTATTCCCATCAGGAGTTATGGCCTTGGAAACTCACAGGGGCAGTTCTGCACTGTCTACCAGGTTGCTGTAAGTAGGCATAGACTTGATGGCAATATTTGTTGTTGGGTGGTGGTGGTGGTTTGTCTCTAGTGACTTTGTCTTTCCTGACCCCACACATACACTGGACACTACCATGTGAGGGCATGAAAGGGTCTGAGAATCCATCTGGCCACACCAGGTTTTGGCTGGAGGAATCTCAGAGAGGCCTAGTGTCTTAGCCAAGACCAGAGCTCCACTCCTACATCCCTTCCTGTGAGTGCAGGTGGGAGATAGCCCTTTCCCTGTCTGGTGCAGCTGACGGGGCGGAAGGGGGGTGTGGGGGGAGGTCGGGGAGCGCCTTGAAACTAGCAGTCCATCAACTTGATTGGCTTCCGGCTTCCTTCCTCCGTGAAATGACTTCCTGGAGTCCCCAGGAGAAGCTCCAGGAACCAGCTGCCTGTCAGCCACTTTATTAAATTGCTTTCCAGATGTCTCTATTTCAATTTCAGGAAGCAGGAGACGGGCGATTGGCCGGGATTTTCTCCATTAAATGAGGTCTGTAGAGTTAGTCATAAATAATGCCTGGGACCCACAAAGGTGGTCGAGAGAGAGAGAGAGAGAGAGAGCATGTCAGACAATACCTTCCACGACATGTGTGCAGATGGAGAGAGACTGGCCGATGGAGAGACAATTTGGGATAAGAAAGGAGAACTGGACGGGCACACACACACACACAGCAGACAGGGGATCACTGGCCAAGACAAAGCGGTTTGCCTACAAGTTTCCCTTATGCTCACCTGCCGCATGTCTTCTTCATAACAGCCCGTGAACCCCCAGCCAACTTTTGGTGAGGACATGCTATGTGCCAATGCACATGCTTTACGATAGCCACTCGTTTGTTCTTGACAGCAAACTTCTCGGGGAGCTGCTGTGATTATACCCATTCCACAGACCAAAACCCCCAACACTGAGACTTAGACAACTTTTGGAACTAGCTCAAGGACACACAACAGCAGAGAAGTCTGGGTCCGCACATGAACTCTTAACCACTCCACCCTCCTTGACGGTAAGACTTGTGGAAGTTCCAATCTCGGGCTCATTCCACCACTGATCACGGGACTGTGCCTCTTTGGCATTTCCCAAACTCAATATAGTTCTTTCGTACAGAGTAATTTTGCATCTGTCTGAATGCGGGAGTCAGCCAGGAGGGCACAGGGAAAAATAGACAAGCACATCCTGTTTTCCAAGCACTTATTTGGAAAAATGATGCATAAAGCCAGTTGGAGGTAGACTTATTTTAACTCCAATTCACCATTACCTGAATTGACCATTTGGGTAGGTCTTTTCTGCTTCAGTTACTGTGAGGTGTGTTTACACATATGTGAGCAGTGTGAGCATACTAGTGTGCCATGGCTGCCATAAAAAAATCACCAGGTAGCTTAAAACAACAGAAGTTTATTCTCTCGCAGATCTTGAACCTTGACATTTGAAATGAAGGTGCTGGCATGGGCATGCCAAATCCTTCTTTCCTCTTCCTACCTTCTGATGGTGGCTAGGAAACCTTAGCATGTCTTGATTTGGAGTTACATCCCTCCAGTGTGTGGCTCTGTTGTTCTGTGGCCTTCTAACTTCTTCCTTGTGTCTCCGTATCCAAATCTCACTGTCCTTCCTCTAATAGACACCAGGCGTTGGCTTTACGGTCCACCCTAGCCCAGTGTGGCAGTTACATAATCTCCTGTCAACTTGCGCAGAGGGAGTGTCTAGTCTATCAATCTGGTCGCAGTTTGATGACCTAATTTGGAGGCACTATGGATATAAAATAGCTCACTGGAGGCGGGACACATAGAGACACTCCTGGTGAGACATTCTTGTTGACAAGCCACATGGAGCTAGGCTGATAGAGCCTAAAGTCCTGGGACTGGAGGAGTCACCTAGAGACCCACGCCAGTGCTGAGATGCTTCCACCACCACTGGATCCACAAGACTTTCCACCCACTGGCCTGTGATCTTCCTGCATTTTGCGTCATTGCATGGCTGCATGAGTCTGAAGAGGAATTTATGGACTAGTATCAACATATGGGGTAGCATCAGACTTATGGACTTGATCTGGACTTGGCTGGGATGGTTTCTTAATGTATAATTGCTTTTTGATATAAAGTTGTCTCTTACACACATATGAGTGGCTATGAATTTGTTTCTCAAGTCTACCCAGACTAACCCTCCAGTGTGATTGCATCTTAATTTGGTTACTTCTGAAAAACTCTTTTTTTTTTTTTTCCAAAAAAAGCTATCATTCACTGCTTCTGAGGTCAGAGCGTGCATGTGTGTTTTGAATGACACAATACGTTCCACTGCAGTGGAAGTTTATGGGATACATAAGTGAGAAACAGTGAGAACAAAGGAAAATCTCAAGGACCAATTGTGTGGCACATTAATGCTCTGCCATTTTCTTCAAAATTGGAATTTTAACCTTAGGTTTAAATTGATTCCTCTTTTTTTATTCTTGTGTGTTGTGCTGCCACCTGCTCTCTTGCAATTCCTAAACACTGTCCCTAAAGCGTTAGAATACGATTGCCACTTGAATTTAGAAAGCTTCTAAAATGATTTGAATTGTTAAAAACACCTTATTTGGGACAAATACAGGTAATCCCTGGGTTACAAATATCTGATTTATGAGCAACTCCTACTTGTCTTTTATTGTTGTGTAATTTTCCCACATTTTGGAACAATTAAATAACTCCTACATGCATCGTCCCCACCCCCTGCCCCAAATCACCAGAATCAGCCTTAATAGCTGCATATGAAGTTGTAAAGAACTGCAAAGGCTTCGAGCTTTTTCTTGCACTAATTTAAGGCTAAATAAAGGTGTGCACCTAGTCCAACATACCTAAAAATTCTAATGGCACAATTAGGAAGGGAGATTATTCATAGCCCAGGAAATGCTTGTACTAGGTTTTGCCTAGATTAACTTGCTAAATATTTATAACAATCCTTGAATGTGACTAGGACAAAAATATTCACAACCAGACCAATAAACACGAGGATGATAAAAGAAGAGAAAATTAAAATTGTGGAGATTGCATTCTACTCAGGTCAATGTCCAAAGAACTAGCAGCCAGTAAATCATACAACACATTGTTCTAAGCCAATCAGCCACAGATCTTTTTAACATTTTATAAAATACAGAAAAAAATTTTTTTGATGACTAAAATGCACCTGACTCAAGCCATGCTCTTTCCATTCACCTCATGCCTGTGAAATCTGGATAATTAAAAAGCAAGACAAGAACTGATTAATATGAGTTGAGAACTTAGTGAAAAAAAGCAGACCTGTGGTAGAAGAAATGCAAAAGAAAGCTCATTGGAAGTGGGTGTGTGTGTGTGTGGTGGTTACATAATCTGGGGTCAATTTGAGGCTTGAGAAGAATAAGAGTGAAAGGGTGGAGTCTAGTCTGTCAATCGGGTTATAGCCAATGAGGTCTCTGTGTGGGCATGGCCTTCCCCCTGAGAATTCTGGGAACTCCTGTATTTTCCTCCTTGGAGGCTGGAGACACTTCTCTCTCTATCTCTCTGTTCACTCCCTGGGAGACATCGCAGTTGATAAGACACATGAAACTATGCTAGTGCCCTGAGCTGGAGAAGCCACGTGGACCTACCGTGATGCAACCAGACCTCTGAAGCCGGAGAAGCCATGTAGGGACCCCTGCCAGTGCTGAGATGCTTACAACGCCACTGGATCCAAAGACTTTCTACCCACTGGCCTGTGATCATCCTGCATTCCATGTCATTGCATGTGTTTCATGAGTCTAAAGAGGACTTTACAGATGGGTATCAGATATGTGGGCTAATATCAGATTTATGGGCTTGAACTGGACTGGGTTGGGATGCTTTCTTAATGTATATTACCCTTTATATAATACTCTCTCTTAGACACATATGAGCTTCTATCGATTTGTTTTTGTAGTCTACCCAGACTAACACAGGACGGAAAGACTTTGTTTTGTGTACTGTGAGCATACTATCAGGAAAGATCAATTGCTAGAAAAGGACACTGTGATAGTTAGGTTTTAGGTCAACCTCACTGGTATAGGATTCTCCCAGGATGTAATCTAACATAAGGTAACCAACTCCATGATAGGACCATCTGTGAGCTGCCAAGCAGTTGTGGAAAGAATAGGGTGGACGCTACCTTCTTAATCTGATCAAAGCCTTGATACAATTGAAAGAACATTTTATTGGTGGTGTGACCAACTCTTCTATACATTGACACCGTGGGAAGCAAGCTCACTTCTTCTTGCTGGTCTGGATCCTGCAACTGGTTCATTGACCTGCTGAACCCATCACCTGCCACATTCCCTGCTGACCTTTTATTCATCCTACTCCATAGCCAGGAGCCTGCTTGGTGACCATGGATTCATCTGCCTCTGCTGCTGTAGCCTGTGGTCTTCCTGATTCATCTTCTTGCTTCTTGATTTGTTGGTTCTGGCATTTATACACAAGATAGGAAAATTCTCCAGTTTATAATCTGTCCCGTGGACTTGCAACAGACTGGACTTAATTATGTCAACAATTGTGTGAGCCATTTTCTTGAGATACATCTCTTTTATATATGAATAATCTTACTGGTCTTGCTTCTCTAGAGACCCCAGCCCATACTAACCATCGTGTTTGATCAAATAGGGGGTGAGTGAAAAAGAGGGTAATCTTCAGTGAGGTCGATAGGCACACTCGCCACCAGAATGCACTCAAGCATACCAAGAGCCATGAAGGTGGCAGCTAGTGACAACAAGCACATCAAAATACTGCAGTTCCACCCTTTTTATGAATGAGGGCATGGAAGCTCAAAGGGGTGTAGCAACTTCCCTGGATTTATGGTTCTGGAAAATGACAGAACCGCTATTTGAATCCCAGCAGTTGATTCTCAAGGCCATGTGACCCAGGCAAGAAGCTAGGACTCCTGATAGCCTCTGCACCATCCATTAACCTGTTGTTGATTGCTCCCAGCAGGTGGTTCCCCTGCCCATTATCAGCGTTACCAACGTGGCTTACCTTCTGCACAAAACAAAGTGCTCCCTTCATGGGTTTGCAGAGCCCTGCGCTAAGTAATCTTTACCTTCAGTTACCTGGTAAGGTGAAGATCACCAGGTACACCCATTTGTTTCCCATTGGCCTCTAGGCTCACATGCAAATTAATCAAATTGAGTCTGGCTTGCAGTATAACTTTGTTATTGCAAACCCGGGCTACTGATGTCAAGTTAGATTGATAGTTTTATGGAGGATGTCATGGGTGCCTGTGAGAGGTAGTGCTAATACTTTTGTTGGAAATTTATGTCTGAGTTTTCTTCTTGGGGCGAGCAGGGACTAGACTCCATGTAAACGGCAGACTTTCTCAAGGCAAAAGCTGCTGCGTGATTGCTCAGTAAGGCCTCCCCTCTCTCCCAGTCCAGCATCCTGAGCCCTGGCTGTGCATTGCTTCTTCCAAATGAATTTCCTTCTGAGAAGAGAAAAGCAAACCTCCTCCCCCCAGGGAAGAAATAGATGGACTCCTCTGGGTATTTTCTGGGATTGGATCAGGGGAGGCTGCTTGGCAGAGGTGGGCACATGGGGGCTGGCATCACGTAGGCTCTGTTTATGGCCCTCTGGCTGTCTCCTTCCTCCTACGTGGATGGCAGATGGCCTGTATTTTTAATAATTAAAAAAAAGGAGAGGGAAATCAAGCTCAGCAGGCAGAATTTGTAATCATCCAGGCAGCACAATTGAGCTGTGAGTTTGTTTGGAAACTGGAAATGGTGTCTTCCAGGAACTGGTGCGGTGTCAAGACTTTCCTTGGCAGGGCTCAGCCGTGGTGGTCGATGATGGAAAACATGGGTTGTCTCTGGAACCCTTGCACTTCCAGGATTGTGTATCTCAGAGTTCGTGGCTGGTTCTTTGTCACACCTTTACCTCCAAATTCCTGGTAACCACACAGCAGCTATGGGAGGCCGAGATCCTACATGATTCCTCAGGCCAGCCTGCAAGATCAGCTCTGGATCCTCTAGGAAAAATGAGGTCGACGTGACAGAGGCCTTAGACTGTTGGCTGGTGCTCTGAAGATGTGAGACTGTCAACTTCCTTGTTCTCGTCGTGAGGAACAGAGGAGGACGTGGCCTCTTAGCCACGTGGCCTTGCTGGTCCCTGTCCTTTTCTGTGACTTAGCTCTTTGATTTAGAAAAGAGCAAAAGGTGAAAGAAGTTGGAGACGCGATCTTTCGATCCTCTATTGAAACACACGCAAATCTTGGTAGGAAAGAAGACTGCAGACCGCGGGCAGCTGCCAGAGATCGTGTAAAGCTCTGCTTTGGCATGGTGACCGACATATCACTAGGCCTGGGCAGCGAGGACAGGGATGAGTAGGTGCTGACCTGAGAGCTGCAAAGGTGCCCTTTCATTGAAATGAACCACGGAGAAAACCGGTTCCAGTTGACATACAATGCTGACTGCCTCCCTGTCTACACCGCCTTCCCTGCTTCCTGGATGCTGAGGGTGGGTTTCCAGGAGTGGGGAGCAGTAGTTCTGGGCTGGGAGAACAAGGTCAACAGTGTTCCTTCTGCTGCCCTCTGAGAAATCTTTGCCTCCCGGCACCCCAGGTCCTGGGGAGGAGGGCTGGGAACGAGCATTCAAAGGCTGAGAGAGGAAGAAATGCTGCCCCCCATGCCCCACCTCCCACCCGGCATTCCCACCGGGTCCAAGCTGGGCCCCACAAAGCAGCTGCCACTAGGAGTGAGACAGCCCAGCAGATGGTGTGAAGCTGGGAGGAGATGGGGTCGGTCGGCAGCAGATATCGCGATAGTGAATGTGGGCCATTCTCTTCTTGAAATCTCCCCTTTCCTTCTATCAATTTGTTATTTACCCACCTTCTTTCCTTCCTCGTCCAGCCCCCCTCGTTTCTTCCCCTTCATACCCCCCCTCCCTCCCTGAACTGGTTGTTGGTGGTGGTGGTTGCCGTCAACTCCCGGTGACCCACCCATGTGTGCAGAGGAGCGCTGCTCCAGAGATCTTGAGGCTTCATTGAAGAAGCACCTCTAGGGGGTTTGAACCCCCCATTTCAAATGCTGATCACATTGCAGGAGTCCTGAAAACATGGTGATGCGCTAGGTTACCAACTACAAGGTCCATAGTTCCATACCACCAGCTGCTCTGTGGGAGAAAGATGAGGCTTTCTACTTCCTTAAAGAGTTACAGTCTCAGGCACCCACCAGGCAGCTCTATCCTGGCCTATAGGGCTGCTAGGAGTTGAGAATGACTCAATGGAAGTGAGGTTTTAAAAGGGGTTTTAAATCACATTGTAGAGCATGTTTTCTTCTTCTTAAAAAAAAATTATTTTTTAATTGTGGTTTGGGTGATCATTCAGAGAGCAAGGTGCTTTTCCGAACTGCTGACCTTTGTGTTAGCGGTACAGTGTTTAACCACACCCATTCCTTATTTCCCCTCTGCCATTGCAGAGTTCCAAGAATAAAGAGGGTTTCTTGCTACCCGCCCCAAAGAGGGAGGGGCCAAAGATTAGAGGTGGGGTCCTTAAAGGAGGCCCCAGTGGGAACTGAGGAAGGAAGAGGGTCAGTTTCTTGGTAGTAGAAATTGCTGGCCAAGGAGCCGTGGGTTGAAGGAGGCTTGCCCCGCTCACAATGAAAACCCCAGTGTAGCATGTAGCTCATACCCTTGGCCTTGGAGTGATGAGCGCTTGGCGCACCAGCCTCATGGCCCCAGACAACCAATCTCCTTGGGAAGGCCCAAATGGGAGCTCCAATGTTCCTGGCTTCAGGCCAGGTCTCCAGGCAAGTGTCCCCTCCCCTGCATGCTCCACCTTCCTTGCTGTACAGAAGAGGATGTGACAATGTCTGTGCTTCTCACTATCCTGTCTTCTTCTGAAAACACCTCCTTTTAGGAACCTGGCAGGGGACAGCAGCTGAACCAGAGGCTGAGAGGGTCTTCTCTCCCCATGAAGAACCGTGGCTTTTGGGGAGAGGAGGAGGTGGTCTCAGATCTGCTCACTAATGGTACCCCAAACTCTTCTGATGCTGCCTGCCTGCCTGCCTGCCTCCCTCCTGGAGCCCTGGCTTCCCAGGACAGGTGGTAAAAGGGCAGGCTGCAGCCAGAGCAGGTTCCAGTATCTTTCCCCCAGACATACGCATGCTCCTAACCCAGATCACGAGGCCGGAGACATCCCCGAAGGAAAAGAAAAGACAAGGCAATGAATTGTTCCCAAGAGCTCAGTGATGAGCTGCTTTTGCTTTTTCAATGCTCTCCAAGGTTTCCCTGTTCCCTTCTCTCCCCTTCAGCAGAGCATCCAAATAGAATATGTGTTCTGCAACCACAAAAACGTCTGTACCTGTGCTGTTCAAGATGGCAGTGGCTGATCACATGGAGTGCCCGAGTCGTGGAAATGTGGCTCAGGAGACTGAGAAAGTGGATTCTTAACTTTAGCTCATTTTAAGTAAATTTATGGAACCACATGTGGCTAAGGAGTGCCCTATCTGACAGCTGTACAACATCCTCCAGGAGCCCTGGTGGCATAGCGGGTTACTCATCAGAAGCTGTCTGTGGGGAAAGATGAGGTTTCTGCTCCTGTAAAGATGGAAAGGCTTGGAAATACACAGGGGCCCCTTTGGCTGTCTCCTCTAGGGTCGTGGTGAGGGGGGATCAATTCTATGGCAGTGCGTCTGGTTGGCAAACATGGAGGGGAACCTGGGGAGGCATAAGTCATACGCCTTTACGTAAAGGTAGCATTTTACAAAATGCTTATATCTCTTCGCCCGGAGAGGTCAGCATCTGGCCGAGAGTGAAGAGTTTCCTCAGCGGGTGCCCTCCATCCACACACTTTCACTTGGACGGAGACACTGTTGTCAGCCACGTTCTACAGCTGAGGAAGTCGAGCCAATCTTTAGTTCAGTCGTTTTCAGCTCATTCGTGCTGGGGCAGGATTGGCAAACAGCCCGGCTAACCCCAACCTGTACTTTACCAAATACTCCATGATTTGCCCCCAACTCTGAGACCTACGTTGTGATTCTGGCTCTGACTCTGGAGAAGTGATTTCTGCATCTTTGGCTTTAAATAGCTAGACTGGGAAGGAAGCGGGTGGGGTGGGTGTGATCCCCGAGGTCTTCTCAGCGCTGGGTGATAAAGGTTCTACTTGTTTCTGCCCAGACTACTGTGTTTTGGGGCTCTGTCTAAACACACTGTGAGAAGATATTCCAAAGCTTGGGACACTGTGAGCTTCTGGGAAGACAGTGTACTTTCTGTTGAATAGGAGGCCTCCTAAGGACCACTTTCAGCACAAAGAATTTCAAGGAGGCAGGAAATTGGTTTTGGCAAGAGGGTGGAATATGGATGGGCAGAGACGAGGGCAATGGCTTGTGAGACAAGATGAGACGGTAAGATTGAAGGCAAAGGTGGGAGAAGGGTCCCCTTGGAGACAGGAGACACTCTGCTCATGCAACCACTCTACCAACCTTTCTGGAAACCTGCTTAAGAAGTAGGGAAAGCAGCAAACACAACAATAACAAAAGACTGATGACGGATGTCCACGTTTTCACTGAGTTCTGCCAAGTGGATCCTGCCTCTTTTCTTTTCAGCGGACTCCCTGCACGTCCTCCCACCAAGGGGTTAGTGCCAGGGGCCTGACAGTCCATCGTGCATTTTCAGCCCCATCTATGTGATTCTACATGTATCCTCAATTTCAAAACCCAAACAGAGCCATCAAGTCGACTGAGACTCGTTGTGACTCTAAAGTCAGAGCCGAACTGCCCCTGTGGGTTTCTGAGACTATCCAGCTTTGCAGAGAGTAGAAAGATGCTCTCCTTTCTGGGCATGGAGGATGGTTTGAATGGCTGATCTTGAGGTGAGCAGCGCCCTGTGGAACCCATTACACCACCAGGCTTCTAAACATGCCCGAGAGCACACGCATTGTGGACACGTTGTCAGGCGGGACCAGTCCAGGGAGGAGAGCACCAAGCTTTAGAAAGCAGAAGGTCAGTGAGAGAGAGGAGAAGGATGGACACAGGGCCCCTCCAGGAGAAGGCCACACGGGGCTGCCACACTGGTCTCAAGCAGAGAAACAATCCTGAGGATGGCTTGGGTGTTTTGTTCTGCCCAACAAAGGGGTGTTGTGAGTAGGAACAAAGTCTGCAGCATTTAAAAACAACAACAACACCAACAGAGCTCAGAGCACCCACCCTGCTCTGGCCCCAGGCACACCCAAGCTGTAGTCGGAGATTGCTGAGGCAGCGTTCTGGGCCTAGATGCTCCCATCCCGGGCGCTCATTCTGGGCTGGGTTGTTTTTCCCCTGAGAGCTGCCTCCACCCGGTTCTTGCTGGCACACAGCTGACACTGCTCGCCACGAGAGAAGCCAAATTGTGACTGCGGTTCCGTCCTATGAGTTGGAGTCTCTGCTTTCCCCACAGCAGAGAGACGGAGACCTTCAGGGTCTTCGTGTGGGTCTGGCGCTGCGCTGTGAGATATCCAGCCAGCCGAGGCATGGTCTTCCTTTGACAAGTTCATAGAGCTCATCAGGGTGGACCCAGGTGTCCTACCTCTAACATCAAAGACATATGGTAGATGAGCAAAGTAGGCCAAATGCAAGGTAACAGGAAGAGTGGAGACGAGCTAAATTAAATTCTGGCCTGTCTCCTTAGCCCCCGATTGATACGGCCACACAGCAATATGGAGGGAATGTGCTAGAGTTCTGGTTTTTTAGTTTGTTTTCACAAAGAGAAGCTGGGAATCTGGTTTTTCATATGATATTTCTGTAATAAAACTGTATCTGGGTAAAAACAAAATCCTTTTCTTTCTTATACACTAGCCTATTCGTGGAGACATCCTTTTAAAAAAAATTTAATCATCTAATTATGGGCTCGTACAACTCATCACAATCCATACAGCCATCCATTGTGTCAAACACATTTGTACATTTGTTGCCATCATCATTCTCAAAACATTTGCTTTCTACATGAGTCCTTCAGTGCACGAGATGACAAAATAAAAATAATTTATAAATTATCGAAGGTTCATGAGGAAGGGGGAGGGGGAGAAAGGGGAAAATGAAGACATCCTTACTGCGTGGTTGCAGAGGGGTAGGAATGAGATGAGCTGACCCCTAAAAGTTGCCCTTCCCGGTCCACATGTGTGTTGCCACTCTTCTTGCTTTAGTACCGGGGAAGTCTTGTTTGTACCACAGCAATTAACCAGATAATTATTCCCTGGGAACATGAATCACCAAGACCAAGTTAATGCAAGAGCAATGGGCACATGCAGATTTGCATCCCTGGGTTTGTTGATAGAATCGATTAATTCCATCTGCTTCCTTACGTTCAGGGGTCGGAAAGGACATTGGCAAACACTCTCCTTAGATCACGAAGCCCTAAAGAATGCTAAATGGCTTTAGATTCCCCTAAAGTCCTCCACCTCACAAACACAACAATGTTCACGGTGTATGAAACGTACACTTATATCCTCTCAGTCTGGCATTCAGGACCCGCGATGGGATCATAGGTGCGTGTATTGTGCTGTTTCCTTGACAGTATTCCCATCTCAGATGGAGTCCGGTCAGAATCTTCTGAACAAAGCAGCTTCAGAAAAGTTGTGGG
The DNA here is from genome assembly GCF_050624435.1 of Tenrec ecaudatus. Taxonomy (NCBI): domain Eukaryota; kingdom Metazoa; phylum Chordata; class Mammalia; order Afrosoricida; family Tenrecidae; genus Tenrec; species Tenrec ecaudatus. Next base: position 21,833,297 of record NC_134542.1, on the reverse strand, counting down.
AGGGTCATTGAGACAATTTGCCCAGATAATGGCCCTTTCAGTATTATTGTCTTCTCTTGTTTATTTACTCGCCGGCTTCTTTGTGGTCTGATGAGTAATCAACCACCAGTTGATTTAACAATAAGCTCAAATGGAGGCAGCAAAGACAATTCATTTTCTGTGATAGTCTGATCTGCTTGACAGCTGCTTGGTGTCTGACATTAAAAAGGACTCTAAGGCTTACCTGAGCTCCATGCGAAAGAATGTAGTGCTGACTTACATACCGTGCTGTAGGAATCAAGTCTCTGTGTGGCACAGATCGTTAACCACTAGTTAGTCATCAGGAGATTGGCGGTCGGAGTCCTCCAGAGGCATTTCAGAAGAGACTTGCTGGTCGACTTCCAAAGCACCTGCCACGGGAAGGCACGATGGAGCACAGTTCACACAGATGTATGTTGACTGAATCAACTTGTTGGCCACTCAATGGTTGGTTGGCTACAGGCATAGAACAGGGAGTGGAGGTTCTGAGTGTTACACAACTATAATAATGTTAAAGATATTGAAGGTCAAAGAGGATTGGTGTCTTCTGCGAACTCATCAGGTTGATGACTTGAAAATAGAGTTAGCGATCCTAATTCCTCAGTTAATTTTCTCATTTATTCTCTCTCTGGCTTGTGTTTTTCCTAATTGAAAATTTAAAAAAATTATTTGTTACAACATAAGTGCCTGGATAATAAAACTATAGACCCACATCCCAAATTTGGGCCATCCCTTTTTCCGTCTGTGAGTTTTTATTATATTAAGCTCTCACACCGCTTATCATTTAGATTCTAGAACGATGCTGTGAACATGTGCCTACAGAGCACGTGAAATGTGCTTAGTGAGACTGAAGAGCCGATTTTGCATCTTGTTTTATCTTAAGCCACACCAGGCAAATGGCTACTGTATTTGACAGAAGAAATATTTAATCATGCAAAGCATTCTATTACAGAATGCTAAACTCAACATTGCTCTGCTCATTTTTATCCCATTCTTTCCCTCTCTTGTTCCTACCAGTCTAATTTCTCCAAGCTCACTATAAAGAACTCATTTTTAATACTCCTAATAATTAAGACAAGATGTCAGATGGATTTTGACTGAAGTCAGAGAATGGCAGAAAGATGTTTCCCTGTGTTTTATTGATTATGCAAAGGCATAATTATGGAGACTATTATGAAGAATGGGAAACTAGACAATGTGTTCATGGGGAACATGTACAGGGACCGAGGGGCAGTTGTGGAAACAGCACAGGGCATCTGCGTAGGTTTAAGTTTGCAGAGCTGTGTCACCAGCTTGCGTGTTTTTACCATGTTTATTCACTCTGTATGCTGAGCAAACAGTCCAAAGAGCTGGATTATACGAAGAAGAATGCCGCAGCAAGACTGGAGAAAGACTCATTAGTAGCTTGTAACATGCTCGCTGAAAGCAAAGGGGATTTGAAACACTTACTGATGAAGATAAAGGGCAGCAGGCTTTAGTGTGGATTTCTGGACCAGTAAGCAATATCATGATAAACAGAGAAAAGATTGATGTGTTATTAAGGATTTAATTTTACCCGAATCCTCAGTCAATGTCCAGAGAAGGAGCAGGCAAGCAATCACACAACATATTGGATTAGGCAAAATTATTGTAAAAGCCCTCTCTATAAATGATGTGGAAAATCCAAATCCATTGTCAGAATCCCTACATGCATTTCCCTGGGTTCTCGACCAAACAGGTGAATAGTCTTATCTTCAGACAGAGTGCATTGGAAAGTGGATTAATGCAGTGAATTAGGTTAAAATTTAGCAAATAAATGATAATTTTTTCCCCTTTGACCCATTTTTAACTTGTTCTCCTTTTTATTATTTCCTGCTTCCTTTGGGATTGAAGTTTTTCTGTGTTTCATTTTGTTGTTGTTGTTGGGATCATTTTTGTATGATTTTACACAGAGATAGTAACTAGATTAATACTTTCTTAGGGTTATGGCAAGGAAGAGTAGGAGTCTGGGGGGTTAATAATAGTGGATACAGGAATGAAACCGATGTTCAAATTTGAGTGTGGTGATGAATACTTAAAAATATATTTAAACCAATGCCTTTTACGGCTTGTGAATTGTATGTCAATAAAACTGCTTTTTAAAAATAAAGTGTTGAAGAGCAAAGAGGGCTAAGGTGTACTTGGCCCAAGCCCTGCTGTTTCCAATCACCTCATATCCACATGGAGGTTGGACAACACAAGGAAGGATGCAGAAGACTCGATTCATTTGGACTGTAGTGTTGATGAAGAATGATGATCATACCATGGACTTCACGGGAGAATGAATGGTCTGTCTGGGAAGAAGTATAGCCAGAGGCTCCTTAGAAGCCAGGATAGTGAGGCGTTGTCTTCTGTACTTTGGGTATGTTATCAGGAGGAAGAAGTCTGTGGAGAAGGACATCATGCTTTGTTAAGCAGGTCAGTGATAAAGAGGATGACCTTCAAGGAGATGGATTGGGATAGTCTGGGCCCAAGGAGTCCCGGTGGCATACTAGTTACACATTGGGCTGTGATCCTCTGGGTCAGCAGTTGGAAATCACCAGCAGCTCCCTGAGAGAATAATGGGGCTTTCTACCCTCCTAAAGAGTTACATACAGTCTCAGAGACTCAGATGAACAGCTCTATTCTGTCCTATCAGTTCTCTGTGAGCCAGCATTGACTCAATGGCATTGGGTTTGTTTTTCTGGTGAGTCTGGGTCCAAACCAGAGCGGAACTTGTGGATAGTGTTTGAGTTAGTGAATTAAAGGTAGCCCCTTCTGTTGGGGGCTGCTTTTGTTGATACTTATTGAGTCAGTCCTGACTCACAGCAATCTTACAAGATAGAGTATAATGGCCCCTATAGGGTTTCCAAGACTGAACTATTAAAAAAATAATTTTATTGGGGGGCTTTTATGGTGCATAACAATCCATACATCAATTGCATCAAGCATATTTGTGCATATATTGCCATCATCAGTTTCTAAATATTTACTTTCTATTTGAGCTCTTGGTGTCAGCTCCTCTTTCCCCCACTTCCTCCCCACTTCTCACCCTCATGACCCCTTGATAAATGATAAATGATTATTATTTACATAACTTACACCAACCGCTGTTTTCCTTCACCTCTGGTTTCAGTTGCTCATTCTCCTGGTGGAGGGTGGTGGTGGTTATGTGTCAATCATTGTGATGGGTTCTCCCCCCCTCTCCACTTCCCACCTTCCCCCTACCCTCTTGGTATTGCTATACCTATTTCTGTTCTTGAGGGGTTTATCTGAGTTGGATTCCGTGTGTCCTGTGCTCTTATCTGTACCAGTGTACATGCTCTGGTCTAGCCCAAAGTGAAAGGCAGGACTAGGATCATGATAGTGGGTGGTGAGGAAACCTGAAGGACCCAGAGGAATTTTGTGTTTTCATCAGTGCTATACTGTATCCTGGTTGACTCATCCCTTCCTTGTGATCATTCTGTGAGGGGATGCCCCATTGTATACCGATGTGTTTTGGGTCTCTGCTCTGACCCCTCCTTGTTCTCAACAATATGTTCATTTGTTTTGGGTTATTTGATGCCTGGTACCTAATCTTATTTGATGCCTGGTACCTAATCTTCCATGTGGGCTTGTTGCTTCCCTGCTAGATGGCCACTTGTTTAACTTCAAGCCTTTAAGATCCCAGATGCTATATCTTTTGATATCCAGACACTATCAGCTTTCTTCACCACATTTGCTTGTGCAACCATTTTGTTTTCAGTGATTGTGCTGGGAGGGTGATCATCACAGAATGCCAGGTTGTTAAAACAAAGTGTTCGTGCATTGAGGGAGGGCTTGAGCAGAGGCCCAAAGTCTGTCCACTACCTCAATGTACTGCCATATAAATATATGTCCATAGACCAATACCTCTATTTTTATGAATTAATCTATTTACATATGTACACACCTATGCTTATAGGAAGAAAAGCTATGCATAGAGGTACAAACAAAGGCTGAACTATTTACTGAATCTGATTATTATACCTTTGTCCCTTGACATAGCTGGTGGATTCTAACCATTGTCCATTCAGTTAGCAACCGAGTACTTAACCAGGGAGGACTCCTTTGTTTGAGTCAGCAATGGAAAACAGAAATGCAGGTGTTGGTAGGAGAGCATCAAATCAGTGAACCAGTTCCAATGTCTTTTGTCAAAAAGGGCTGTCCTTTTACCAGCCTACCTCCTGTTCATTCATCAGAAGTTCCCAAATTCTGGAATTTCAAGGGCCAGTAACATTTCCAAACATCTTGCAGGACTGATATGTGATTCTCTCTCTTCAATCAAATAATGCCATACACACAGAAAGAACAGCAACTTCTGCTATTGCTACTCACTCAAGCTAAAAACCTCACTGCCATCGAATGGATTCTGACTCATGGGTCTGCATATTGCTATTGCTACCCAATAGTGCCATCGTTCTTATGTAAACCTACATAATCTCAGAATAAAGGCAATCATTTTCAAGAAATGTGAATAAATCCACATGCCCTTATTTTTCTCATTTCTCTTCTGACCTGTGAAAACTTTAGCCTGGGATGAGATGGATATGTGGATCAGAGTTTGAGAACCAACTTTCTTTTAGCCTAACACAGCTTCTGCACAACCTGGCTTCAGAGTCCCCCTCAGACCTGACAGCACCCTGAGATGATTTCCATGATTGCATGGTTCACAGTCACTTAGGGTTTCATCTGCTTATGGACAAGTTTCTCCCTTTCTAATGGAAGTTGAGAGGACAAGAACTTAAAATATCCCCCTACCCCCAACTACCATGATCTGAATTCTACCTTGCAAATCTGGATAGAGCAGAGGATGTCCACTGGTGCAGGTAGGAGCTGAAGGCACAGGGAATCCAGGGCAGATGATACCTTCAGGACCAGGGGTGTGAGAGGCAATACTGGGACGGTAGAGGGTGAGTGAGTTGGAAAGAGGGAACCGATTACAAGGATCCACATGTGACCTCCTCCCTTGGGGACAGACAACAGAAAAGGGGGTAAAGGGAGACGCTAGACAGGGCAAGATATAACAAAATAATAATTTATAAATTATCAAGGGCTCATGAGGAACAGGGGAGTGGGGAGGGAGGGTAACAAGAGGACTTGATGCAAAAGGCGTAAGTGGGGAGCAAATACTTTGAAAATGATGAGGGCAAAGATTGTACAGATGTGCTTTATACAATTGATGTATGTATGGATTGTGATAAGAGTTGTATGAGACCCTAATAAAATGTTTAAAAAAAAGAATTCAAAATATTTGGTTTTGTTTCTTTCTCATTTCTGTGGCACGTGAGAAAAAGGCAGTAACTGATTGTGGGAAGAATTGAAGGAAGGAGTGAAGAAAGTGAGGGAGGAAGAAGGGGGTCAAGGAAAGGAAATGGTAGACTTCTCTTTTGCCAGAAAAGTTCTTTCTAATATCTGACTTTTCATTTCTGACTCTGATGCTCAGAAATGAAAGGGACCTTTATCATCTGTCCAATGGAGTCACTGTAAGTTAGACTAGACTTGAGGGCAGTGAGTTTATTGACCCAGAGAAGAAGACACATCGTGACATGGTGAGTTAAGCATGGGGCTGCTAACAGAAGGTTCAGACTCATAAGTTGCTCCACAGAAGGAAGAGGAGGCAGTGTGCTTCTGTAAATATGGACAGGCTTGGAAACCCTATGGGGCAGTTCTGTTTTGTCCTATAAAGTTGATAAGAGTTGAAATTGACTTGATGAGAATGGATTGTGGATGCGTCCCAAGGAAGGCATTTGTGAGATGAATTATTGGTCTAGAGGTACACTTCATGTTCATGGACTTGAAAAGGAAAATGGTCCAAACTGGAGATCAACTCTGTGACCTTAGTCACTTCACTCAGAAATTGAGCCCATCAGCTCCTATCCTGTTGGTTGTTCTGGGAACATATGCCAACATAGGGGAAGGAGAGAGTGTTGGCATGAAATTATAGGCAGAACACTCATCTGGGAGGAAAAAAAGTGTTCTAGTTCTGAACCAACTACTACTTAGCTGAATGACCTTGACGATGTTGCTTCTTGGCCTCACCGTCATATCTGCAAAAGGAATGGAGTGGGTAACTTTAAACTAGTAACTCTCACACTTTAGTGGGAATAGTTTTGTTAAAACTCAGATTTCTGGATTTTTCCCCTAGAGTTTGTGATTAAAAAAAAAATCTGGGTGAAATCCAAGATATCGCATTTCTCAAAGTTTCCACACTACATCGCTGCTGCTGTCGCAAGTCTTACACTGTGAGAACTAGTGGAGTAGACAATCTCTCACATCCTTCATCTTTAAAGTGCTGTTAATCATGCTCATCTCTAAAGAGTTTATCATCTGATTAGCACTTTTCCTGAAAGTAGAAAGGAAAATGATGATTTCATTTTTTCAGTTTCTAATCAAATATTTATATGACACCTTCTCAGTACACAGGACTTACTACAAGACAGAGGAAGGAAGGCTACCCAATTTCTCCATTAATGCCTCACTGACAACTGCATTGTGCAAGAGCCTTGGTTCCAATCAAGTCCTTGGTGCAGTCATATCTTATATTTGTGGTGTGGGGGTTGGAAAGAGTCTAAAAAATTAAGATCCACAGATGGTAGTAAGCTTCTTACCTCTCAGCACTTTTTTGGAGATCATTGATAGAAAAAGATGCAGAGAGAGTCCTGTTCATTTTTTACACTTGTGTGTGTGTGTATGTGTCTGTATACAGGATCGTTCTAAGTCAACATTGACCTCGATGGCATCTAACGACAACTGAGTTCGTCCCCACACGTATCCATTCTGAAGTCTTCACACGAATCAGTCCCTCCAGAATACATTTGAATGGATGAAGCAGGGTGATTGAGGATTGCTGAGGACCAGTGTGGCCAGGCTGGGTCATCACCACCTCCCTGTGCCCCGCACAAATATTTTGTTGAATGACTCATTCTGTGGAGCAAAGGTGGGTGCTGGACCAGAGGAAAAGGCAAATATGGTTCTTGCCACCCACAGTACACCTGATCAGACAACATTTGGCATAGGTGAAAAGCAAGACTTAATTCAAATAAGACACATATAGAAATATTTCTGTGCACCAAGCTTAAGGATCCTTTTGGATTTGAGGGAGTGATGAAAGGATAATATGGTAGCAAGAACATCTACTGCACAAGATCTCTTTAAGGTGTTAAAAAGCAAAGATGCTTCTTTGAGAAGGTGCCAGGCCCAAGCCATAGTATTTCAATCTCCTCATATGCATAGGAAAGTTGGACATTAAATAAGTAAGACCATAAAAGAATTGATGCATTTGAATTATGGTGATGGTGAAGAACACTGAAAGTACCATAGATTGGACAAGCAAACAAACAAACAAACAACAGATCTGTCTTGGAGGGAGTAAAGCCAGAACGCCTTTAGAAGCAAGGATGGTGAGACTTGTCTTGGCTCATGTGCATGGGAAGGACCAGGGAGAGCAGTCCCTGGAGAAGGACAGCATGCTTGGTAAAGTAGAAGGGCAGCGAATAAGAGGAAGAGCCCCAGCAGGATGGATTGACACAGTGGCTACAACAATGGGCTCAACCATAGGAATAGCTGTGAGGATCACGTGGGATGAGGCAGTGCTGGCAGCACCTAACAACAGCAATAATGTGGTATCTACATTACTACAGAAAACAACTGACTGCAGGTGTGGTTGACAGTGTCTAACCCCAGTCACACCACTTATCCCCAGCCTTCTGCTGCTCCCTGTAGTGGGTGAAGCCGATGGAAGCCAGTCCAGCTGGATTTCAGTGCGAGGGGCTTAGAACTCTTTGGGAGAACATTGACTAACACACCCTGGGATTAGCTTTTCCTTGTTGCCCGACTTCCAGGTTCTCTACTTCTATCTCCTGGAATCAATCACTTCTCCAAAATAAACCACTAACACGTAAGCCCCTGTCTCAGTCTCTGGATTTTGAGGAAACAAACAATAAACATGTTTTAGATTGTGGCAGCATTTGAATAGTTGTTGGTGTGGGAGTCCCTGGATGATGCAACCTTTGACATGCGTGGCTGCTAACTGAAAACTTGGGAATTTGAGCACACCTCATGCCTTTCATTTTAGAGATGTCATTCAATGTCTGGGCATTCTTGGTTCTCTCTCTGTATTTAATGGTGAAGCTGGCAGGTATTTCTCTTACTCCCATAGAAGGATATTCTCTTGTAAGTGGTATATTACTCCGGAACAGTGAACTGAATGCACCAAAGAACCTTTGGACACACACTTAGAATTTATTAAAGGTGACTGAATATAATATCAAGATAATGGTTAAGTTTGGGGCTGATAACTGGTAGTTTGAACACACCAGCCACTCCATGGAGGAGAAGAGAAAGATATACTTCCATAAAGACTACAGGTCAGAAAAGCCATGGGGCAATTTTACTGTGTCCTGTAGCATTGTTGTCACAGTTGTCTGTCCGCTTGCTATACTGTTGTGGCTTTTGTGTTGCTGGGATGCTGTGAACTATCTCCTTGGTATTTCACCCAAAGTGAACAGACAAAGAGAACTAGAGCTTCCAGACTAAGAACAGACTATGAAGAAGGAACTAACGACTGTAAACCTTATGGATAGTAGCAGACCATTGTCTGATAGAAGATGAGCCCCTCCAGTCAGACGTACTCAAAATATGACCGAGGAAGAGTTGTCAATTCAAAGTAGAGTCAAAGATAATGACGTGGACGAAGTACAGCCTGTGGGACCTTTATTTGCTGATGGGACACTTCTCAAAATGATACTAACCAGTTGCAAATAAGTTACTAATCAGAACTTGGAATATATGAAGTATAATTCATACTTTGAGAATTAGAAGTCAAGAATTAAATGGGATGCATAAAGATCTATTGCCCTGGCATTTTTTGAGCTGAACTGGACTGATGTCGGCCATTTCGAATCAGTCATCTGGTTTACTGTGCCCTGAATGATAGATTCAAATGGAATGGAATCCCATCCATCATCAAAAGGATATTTCAAGATCTCTCTTGAATTACAGTGCTGTCTGTAACAGGACAAGATCTATTTGTATAAAGGAAATCCAATCAATACAAATATTATTCAAATTTATGCAACAACAACTAAAGCTAGTGATGCAGACATTGTTGAGTTCTACCAGAATCTTCAGCCTGAAATTGATCAAATGTAATCAACATGCATTGATAATTATTAGCTATTGGAATGCCAAAGTTGGAAACAAAGAGGAAGGATTAGTAGTTGGAAAATATGACTTTCAAGATAGAACAACACTGGAGATCCCATGATAGAATTTTGTGAGACAAGTGACTTCCTCTTTGCCCAAATCAATTTTCAATCATTCAAAAGGTATAGAGTTCTCCAGATGGAATACACAGAAATCAAATAGATGACATCTGAGGGAAGAGGTGATAGAGAAGCTCAATATCAGGAGCTAAAATGAGGCCAGGTAGTTCTTTAATGCTCCCCCACCCCATATCATCACCCCAATTCTACTTTACAAATCCAGCTAGATTAGAGCATGTGCACAGGTACAGATAAGAACTCTATGCACAGGAAATCTGAGACAGGTAAACTCCTGAGGACCAATATTGACAACAGCCATATCAGGAGGGTAAGGGAAGAAGGGGGGAGAAATGGGGAATCAATCACAATGATCTACATGTAACCCCTTCCCAGGGGGCTGGCCAAGAGAAAAGTGGGTGAAGGGAGACCTCGGTTAGTGTAAGACATGACAAAATAATAATAATTTATAAATTATCAAGGGTTTATGAGGGAGGGGGTGGGCAGGGAGGGGGAAATGAGAAACTGATACCAAGGGCTCAAGTAGAAAGCAAACGTTTGAAAATGATGATGGCAACAAATGTGCAAATGTGCTTGACACAATGGATGGCTGTATGGATTGTGATAAGAGCTGTATGAGCCCCCAATAAAATGATTTTTAAAAATGAGGCCAGGGGCCAACTATGGAAAAGACCAGTGATACTCATATGTAAGTTCTGGTTGATGCTGAAGAAAATTAAAACAAGTCTGCCAGAGCCAAAAGACAACCTTGAATATATACCACCTGAATTTTGAGAACATCTTGAGAACAGATTTGACGTATTGTACACTGATGACTGAAGACTTGATGAGTTGTGGGAATACATAAAGAACGTCATTCATGAAGAAAGCTTTGAATGGATCTCCAGGGTTTTGTTCTATCTTTAAAGCCAAAAGGTCATTAAAAAGGCAGGAAAGAAAGAAAAGATCAAAGTGATGTCAGAAGAGACTCTGAAATGTGCTCTTAATTGTGGCGTGGTTAAGGCAAATGAAAGAAATGAGGAAGTCCAAGAGCTGAACAGAATATTTCAAAGTAAATTTTGATCATGAAATGTGCAAAGATCTAGAGTTAGAAAATCAAATAAGGGAGAACACGCTCAGCATATCTTACATTTAAAAAAAACTCAAGAAAAGGTTTGAGTTGCAATCTTGAACGATTCTATAGGGAAAATATTGACTGGTGCAGGAAGTGTTGTAGTCACTGTACCAAAAAGGCATCAATATCCAACCGTTGTAAGAGGTGGCTTAGGAGCAAGGACCAATGATGCTGATGGAAGAAGTCTAAGTTGCACGAAGCAATTAGCCCCAACAAGGCTCTAGTAATGGGTGGATTCCAAGCTGAAACACTCCTACAACCTGACGAATCACTGAAAGCACTCACTTGTCTAGGCCAAGAAAATCGGGCCATTTAAATTTAAAGCCGAGGTCAGTTCGGAAGTTTATGGTGATTGTTTTTTGAGATTCCAAAGGGATGATTTTTGATAGATTTTCTCCAAGCACACAGGATGTGCCTGAGGGCTTCTTAGAAAGTTTCAGAAAATCAGAAAGGACGAGGATAGTTTCTCTGAAGAATGTTTTCTTTCCCATCAGGACAATGTACGCACTTGCCCATTATTCTAGGTACCAAGGGTTGGCCTATAAAACTTGTATGGAGAAATCTTACTCATCTACCCTACAGCGCTGATTTCATTCCTTTAGAATTTTTGTTGTTGTTCCTCAGACTCAAAGAACATTTAAAACGAGCAGGACTTGAGTCTCGCCAGGAAGCCCAATCTGTCATTTTGACGTGTTGCAAACGGAAGAGCAGATTCAGGAAAGCGTTCATTCATTGCTATCAAGTTGATGCTGACTCTTAGTGACCCTATAGGCAGGATAGAAACTCCCTGTAACTCTTTATGGGAGTAGAAAGCCCCATCTTTCTCTCAAGGAGTGACTGGTGGTTTTGAATTAATGATTTGGCAGATCGCAGCCCAATGCATAATCACTACACCATCAAGAAAGGGTTGGAGAGATGAAAATATTGCCCTCAGAAGTGTAAAGATCTAGATGGAGAATATAATGAGAAACAATAGCTTCACATTTTCTCTCGTTATTGTGAATTAAGTGGGGGGTTTACATTTCCGATCATTTGTTTTTCGTATTCAACAACTTATCTAACCTCTCAAAAAATGTTCCTTATTCCCCGCTTCCTTTTTTCTGCCTTGTTCCTCCCATAGGACATTATCTTGCCCCTCCCTCACGAGCTACCCCCTTGCCTGTTGCTTCCTCTTTCTTCCATTTCTCTCCCACCCTTGATAACCATCAGTCTTTTTCTTTTGGTATGAAAACATTTTATCTTGATTTTATTCTTTCATACCCCACTTATCTTTTGTGATTGACTATTAACTCAGCATAATGTCCTCCAAATCCATCAATGTCATGAAGTGTTTCCCAGTTTCATCACTATTTTTTAGTGTTATGTCATTTTCTATTGTATGTGTACCAATGTTTATTGATCCATTATTCCACTGAGGAGCACTTTGGCTCTTTCCACCTTGCTATTGTGAATAGTACTGCAATGAACATGAATGTACATATATGTGCTCCTGCTTAGTTCCTTATTTCTTTAGGGTATATACCAAGTTGAATTATTGTTGAGTCATATGACATTTAGAGTCCCAGGTACTTGAGGAAGAGCCATACCACTTCGCACAGTGTATATACGTCCAGCTTTAGAATCTTTCTATCTGGGTTTGAGTTTTCCAATCTCTCTATACTCTCTTCAGTATTTTTCTCTCTTTAAAACTTTGCTACCATTATCATGTTCAACCCTCATTCGTCTTTCATTAATTCCTCTTAGCTACATTACACTTGATCAAGCCCCAGTAGGTATCCTACACCCTCCTCTCCATCAATTTTAGATCACTTTTTGTTCCCCTGTCCCTGGGTTTGTTGGCTACTCCGTCCTTTACCCTGCCTTCCCCCTCTCCTGTGTCTCCTCTGGGACCATCGGTCCCATTGTTTTCTCCTCAGGATTGAGGAAAGTAAAACAAAATAGAGGAAAGAACTAGGAGGCAAAGGGCATTTACAGAGGTATAAATACAGGCATGTACGTATGTAAAAATATTTATATATAATGATAGGGAAATAGCTCTGTATACATATATTTATATGTTAAGTTTTAAAGTAGCAGATGGACTTTGGGTCTCTGCTCAAGTACTCCCTCAATGCGAGAACACTTTGTTCTAATAGCCTAGCATTCTCTGATACCTTCCCGACACAGTTGCTGAAGTCAAAATGTGTGTGTGCATAAGCAAATGTGGTGAAGAAAGCTGAGGGTGGCCAACTGTAAAAAGTTAAAGCATCTGGGGTCTTAAAGGCTTGAAGATAAACAAGTGGCCATCTAGTTGAGAAGCAACAAAGTCCACACGGAAGAAGCACATTAGCCTGTGTGATCATGAGGTGTCGATTGGGATCAGGTATCATATATCAAAGACCCAGAATAAACAATCATATCAATGCGAATAAGGGAAGGTGGGGTGGAGTGGATACCCAAAGCCCATCTGTAGACAATTGAACATTCCCTTACAGAAGGGTCACAAGGAAAAGATGAGCCAGTCAGGGTGCAGTACAGCACTGACAAAACATACAACTTTCCTCTAGTTCTTTAATGTTTCCTCCCTGCCCCCCCCCCCACTCTGTCATGAGTCCAATTCTACCTTACAAATTCAGCTAGACCAGAGCATGCACACTAGGAAAGATAAAAGCTCTCAACACAGGGAATCCAGGACAGATAAGCCTCTCAGGACCAATAATTAAAGCAGCAATACCAGGAAGTTAGGGGGAGGATAGGGGGAGAAAGGGAGAACCAATCACAATGATGTACGCATTAAACACGCCCCACCCAGGGGGATGGACAATAGAAAAGTGGGTGAAGGGAGTCAGCGATCAGTATAAGACATGAAAAGAATGATAAATTATCAAGGATTCATGAGTGTGAGGGTGGGGGAGGGAGAGAACAATTGAGGAGCTGATACCAAGGGCTCAAACAGAAAGAAAATGTTTTGAAAATGATGATGACAACATATATACAAATGTGCCTGACACAATGGATAGATGGATGAATTTTTATAAGAGCTGTAAGAACCCCCAATAAAATGATTTGAAAAAATACACCAAAAAAACTTTGCTAACAATTCTGTGGCAAGGTGATATCTTAGTGCTGTTGGACTTGCATCTTTGGAATGGCTAATGATTTTAAGCATTTCTTCATATGTTCGTTGGTCTTCTGGATCGTCTTCTTTGATGAAATGTCTGGTTATGTCCCCTGCCCATTTTTAATTGGATTATTTATCTTTTTCTTGTTGCAGTGTTGCAGTTTTCTATAGACTTTAGAGATTAGCCTCTTGCCTAATATCTCATTGTCAATTTTTACCCCCAGACTGTGGGTTCTCTTTTTATTCTGTTGATAAAGCCTTTTGGGCATATAGTGTCTTATTTTTCTTTAGATTTATTCTTAAATATTTCACCTTTTGGGTGGTTGTTGCCAATGGTTTTACTTTATTGATTTCCTTTTCAGAGCGATCCTTGCCAGTAAACAGGAATCTGATTGATTTTCGTATGTTGATAAAGTACCCTGCCATTTTGATGACTCTTTCCATTATTTCCAACAATTTTCTTGTCAAGTTTTTGGGGCTTTCTGTGTATAGAATCATATAATCAACAGAGAACTTTACTTTTTGCCTGACAATTTGGATGCCTTTGATTTCTTTCTGTTGTCTAATAGCGCTAAGATTTTCAGCATAATATTGAATGAGTGGAGAAAAAGGGCATCTCTATCTGGTTCTTGTATGCAAGGTTTATAGGTTCTCCCCATCGCTTCAGACATGGGCCATTGGTTTGTCATATATAGCCTTCATTAGGTTGAGAAATGTCTTTTTTATTCCTATTGCGTTGAGGACTTTTATCAGGAATGGCTGTTGGATTTTGTCAAATGTCTTTTCTACATTAATTGATATGTCCATGTAGTTGTTTTCCTTTGTTTTATTTGTAGGGCAGATCACATTTTTCTCATGTTGACTCACCTTTGTATACCTGCAATGAATCCTACTTAATCATGATGTAACTTTTGTTGTTGGATTCTGTTGGCTAGAATTTTGTTGAGAGTTTTTGCATTTATCATCACAAGAGATAAGGGTTTGTAATTTTGTATTTTGGTGGTTTCTTTGTCTGATCTTGATATTGGAGTTATGTTTGCTCCATAAAATGACTTTGGGAGTTTGCCATCCTTTGTTGTATTCTGGAATAGTTTGAGTACAATTGGTTTCAACTCTTGTCTGAATGCTTGGTAGAATTCCTTGGGAGTTTTTCCAATGACCTGATTTATTTCTTGTTTCTTATTTTGTCATGAGTCTCTTGAGGTTTTCTATGTCATTCTGTGTGAATTCAGGTAAGTGAAATGTTTCTAGGAATTTGTCTATATCGTCTCTGCTTACTGCCATCACTGCTGGTGCTCACAGGACATGGGAGAACTGCGCCTGGGAGTTTCTGGAGTTTCTGAGACTCTAAGCCCCATCTTTCACCGGAGAAGCAGCTGGTGATTTTGAATTACTGAACTTCATGTTAGTAGGCCAAAATGTAAACACTGTGCCACCAAAGCTTCTAAGTTTTCAAAGTAATTGTTAGAGTACAGTCTTTCAGTGTATTGTGCTATTACCTTTTAAAAATTCCATTGGTTCCATTCTGATGCCATCCATTTTGTTTCTTACTCATGATATTTACATCTTCTGTTCCCTTGTAAAGTTTGCCAGTGGTTTGTCAATTTTGTTAATCTTGTCAAAGAAAAACTTCTTGTTGATTCTTTCTGTTGCTTTTTTCCCTTCTTTTTTTTCCATCTCCAAATCATTTTATGAGGAGCTAATCCAGACATCATATCATTCTATAGTTCCATCACATCAAGCACTATTGTACAATTACCACCACAATTGGTTTCAAGACATTTTCTTCTTTACTTGATATCAGCTTCCACCAACCCCCATAGCCCCAGGAACCCTTATTCGAGTTGTTTTCTCTGTAGGTTCATCAATCCTTGGTTTCACACACCAAACACAGACAAGAACATAACAAAGACCAAAGAAGGCTACCCACAATGACAAAATACATCAGAGACAAACCCCAATATGAAAAAAAATAAAAACCAAGCCACAGAAAATATTGAAAAACAGATCGAGCCCAAAGTGTATCACAGGGGGGATCAAGTGACAGGGTTTTAAACCGTTCAAGCCAGGTTTATCATTTTCATCTACTATAGTCATCTCTCCAATACTCTCTGTTTGGTAACCAGTTTATTCCCATCCCTCAATTATAGTTCTAGGGAAGTCACCGGAAGTGTATTTCCTGTGTAGATCTCACAAATATATTTCGGGATTCCACCGTCATCCATAGCCTCTGCAAACCAGAATCTTGTGATTTAAGCTCTGATACTATTTGTTCCTTCAATTTTGGAGTTTATAATGTATAATTCTTGGTTCACAGATGTTGGTATGTTTCTTTCATGTGGGCTTAGTCAACATCTCATGTAGATGGAGGCTTGTTTGAAAACAAGCCTTTAAGACCCCGGATGCTATTCTATGATAGTCTGACACCTTCTAGTTTCTTCACCACTCCTTGCTATAGAACCCCTATCTTTTGTGTTTCCTTCACGAGGGCCAGTATTGGTGAGGCCCATGTTGTAAGAACTAATTGTTCTTAGAGTGGAACTAGGATTAAATGCAAGCCCCAAACCCATTCCTGGACCTATGATTTTTATATGCATCTGCCTCCCCTAAGAGACCCCCTTGTTTATTTGTGGTACAGAATCTTATTGTCCATCTCCCTAAGCATCTACTGTTAATAGTGTCCTTCATTAGCCACAGGTACTCATTTTAAAATCACTGTTGAGAGAAGGAGATTGAACAAGTGTGGGCTAACTACACATTGCAATACCCAAATCATTCACTTATACAGAATTAATCCTTACGTGTCTGGACACTATTTACACATACAATGGGCGTTGGTTGCCAGACAAAATTTACAGTAATATTCACTGACAATGCCAATCACAGGTCTGCCAGAATAAACATGTCTTAACAAAGCAAGGAGGGCACTGATGTATCAAGTCAATGTTGGCATGCATGACAGCAATTTACCACCCTTGGTATGACTGTTTACTGCCTCTTCACACAGCATGTAATTTCAACAGTAAGTTCTCAGGTGACAGGTGTGTTTGAGGTAGAGTCTAGTTCACCTAGCGGAGTTTCCACCATGGGTCCCTCTAGTAGGGCCTTTGGGGGTACACAGGGGGTATACAGAAACTCAGGTCAATGTGGTTTATTAGATACATATTTCCAGGTAACCCCTTCCCTCTCTTTCAGGGTCTTTAAAATATTGTTTGTCATTCCCCCCACCCCCTTAGAGGCTGGTCCTTCACCTTGATCCTTTCTACTGTTTTCCATTTTCTGATTCATTTATTTCTGCTCAAATCTTTATTATTTATTTTCTTCTGGTGGCTGAAGGTTGATGTTGCTGCTCTTATTATAATCATTCAAGATGTTGGGTTAAGCTATACATTACTGGGTTAAGCTTTACATTAGTGAAAATAATGAACTTTCATACAAATTTCAATGTGGAGGAAGCTCAAAAGCATAACATTGAAAGAACAAAGTAAGCTGTAGAATAAATACAGGATAATACCATTTATGCAAAGTTCAAAAATGCAAAACTAAACAAAATATTGTTTAGAAATGCATGTGTAAGTGGTAAAATTACAAAGAAAAAGAAAAAATTAAAATAACTTTCAGCATGGTGGTTACTTTGAGATGGAGAGAGAGATGCAATAGGGAAGAACACATACTAGGTTCAAAGTTATGGGCCAGGTCCCATTTTCTGAGTTCAGTGGGAGATACTTTGTGCTTTTAATATAATTCTTGTCATTGTACATTATACATACACTTTACATTTCTATTATCCCTTACAATGAAAGGAAAACAGATCGAAAGTCATTTTGGAGAAGGGTATTTGGCTCTTGGTTCTTGTTGTTGTTTTTAACATTTTATTAGGGGCTCATACGACTCTTATCACAATTCATACATACATCAATTGTGTAAAGCACATCGTACATTCATTGCCCTCATCATTTTCAAAGCATTTGCTCTCCACTTAAGCCCTTGGCATCAGGTCCTCTTTCCCCCGCTCTCTACCTGTTGCCCCCCCCATCAGCCCTTCATAATTTATAAATTATTATTTTGTCATATCTTGCCCTATCTGAGGTCTCCATTCACCCTCTTTCTTCTTGTCTGTCCCCCAGGGAGGAGGTCACATGTAGATCCTTGTAATTGGTTCCTTCTTTCCAACCCACTCTCCCTCCACCCTCCCAGTATCGCCACTCACACCCCTGGTCCTGAAGGTATCATCTGCCATGGATTCCCTGGGCCTCCAGCTCCTATGTGCACCAGTATACATCCTCCAGTCTAGCCAGACTTGCAAGGTAGAATTCGGATCATGATAGTGGGGGTGGGGTGGGGAGGAAGCATTTAGGAACTAGAGGAAAGCTGTATTCTTCATCAGTGCTACATCACACCCTGACTGACTCATCTCCTCGCCTAGATCCCTCTGCAAGGGGATCTCCAGTCGCTGACAAATGGGCTTTTGGGTCTCCACTCTGCTCTTTCCCCTTCATTCACTATGGCAAGATATTTTTGTTCCAATGATGCCTTATACCTGATCCCTTCGACACCTCATGATTGCACAGGCTGGTGTGCTTCTTCCATGTGGGTTTTGTTGCTTCTGATCTAGATGACTGCTTGTTTATCTTCAGGACTTTAAGACCCAGATGCTATATCTTTTGATAGTCGGGCACCATCAGTTTTCTTCACCACATTTGCTTATTCACCCGCAATATCTTCAGTGCTTGTGTCAGGAGGGTTAGCATTATAAAACACAAATTTAATAGAAGAAAGTATTTTTGCATTGAGGGAGTACTTAAGTGGAGTCCCAATATACTTCCACCACCTTAATACTAAGTCTATAAATATAGGAACATATATCTATTTCCCATCCTAATATACATATTTGCATATGTACATGTATTTATCTAGAACTCTATAAATGCCCTTTGCTTCCCCGCTCTTTCCACCATTTCCCTTGACTTTCCTCTGAAAAAGGGGACCAGTCAAGGATGCCCCTTGCCCCCACTCCTATTTAACATCATACTGGAGGTCATAGCTAACAACATAAGACAAAGGAACGATAGTAAAGGTATTCAGCTGGGGAAGGAAGAGCAAATTTATCATTATTCACAGATGATATGATTCTATATATCAAAGATCCCATAAACTCCACAAGTGGAGTGTTGGAAACAATAGAGTAACATGGCAGAGTGTCAGGATACAAAATCAACAAACAGAGTCAATTGGACTGCTCTACACATCAGACAAGATCACAGAAGATATGATTAAAAAGGTAGTACCCTTTACAATAGCTAAACACAAATAGAAATACCTAGGGATATACCTGACTAAAAAAATGAAAGATTTGTATGAGGAAAATTATAAAACACTACTTCAAGAAATCAAGAGTGATCTCAACAAATGGAAGAATATCCCATGCTCATGGATTGGCAGACTCAATATAGTAAAGATGTCAGTTCTGCCCAAGGCCCTATATAAGTTCAATGCTATCCTCCAAAGAATTGGAGAAATAGATTACCAACTTCATATGGAGGGGGAAGAAGCCCAAAATTAGCAGAGGACTCCTCAAGAAGAAGGACAAAGTGGGAGGGCTTGCTCTACCTGACTTTAGCACATAGTATATGGCCACAGTAGTGAAAACAGTGTGGTACTGGCATAATGACAGATATTCATACCAATGGAAAAGAACTGAAGACCCAGAAATAAAAACATCAGCATACAGGCAACTGATCTTTGATAAGGGCCCCAAAATATTAAATGGGAAGCATATGCCATCTTCAATAAATGGTGCTGGAAAAAATGGATATCTGCCTGCAGAAAAATGAAACAAGACCCTTACCTCACTCCATGCACAAGAATAAACTCAAGGTGGATCACAGACCTTGAGATAAAACCCAAAACAATTAGGGCCATTAATGAGGGAATTGGAACAAACCTGAGAAACTTGTCACAGGGAATACATAGGCTATCAGAAATAGGGAAGGACACAAATACAGAGGAGTCACAAATAGACAAGTGGGATATGCTGAAGATAAGGCACCTGTGTACATCGAAAGAATTCACCAAGAGAGTAATAAGAGAGTCCACAGACTGGGAAAACATCTTTAGCAATGACACATCAGACAAATGCATTATTACTAAAAAGCTACAATACTTTGCAAGCTTACAATAAGAGAAAAACTAATTGCCCACCGAGGAGGTGGGCAAAGGACCTGAACAGAAGTTTCACTGAGTCTGAAATCAGAATGGCCAATAAACATGAGAAAATGTTCATGATCATTAGCCATAAAAGAAATACAAATCAAAACAACAATGAGGTACCACCTAACACCCTCAAAGCTAGCCCAATTCAAAAAATCAGAAAGCAACAAGTATTGGAGGGACTGTGGTGGGATAGGAACTCTCATCCACTGCTGGTGGACCTGTAGGTATGTACAGCCACTGTGGAAATCGATTTGGCGATTTCTCAAACAGATGGAAATCGAGTTACTATAAGACCCAGCAATCCCCCTACTGGGCATATACCCAGAAGAGGCAAGAAACAAACCAAGACCAGACATCTGTGCTCCAATGTTCATTGCAGCACAATTCATAATTGCAAGGAGTTGGAAACAACCCAAATTTCCATCAACATATGAATGGATTAAAAAACGGTGGTACATCCATATGATGGAGTACTTTGCATCATTAAAAAGCAGTGATGAACGCATGAAGCTTATTGCCACATGGGAAGAACTGGAGGAAATTATGGTAAGTGAAGTAAGCCAAGCACAAAAGGACAAGTATAACATGAGTCCATAACATGAGTCCACTGAGGTAAGTTTATATATATATATATATATATATATATATATATATATATATATATATATATATATGAAAGAACAGAAAGGTAAAAGCAAAAGGGGCACAGGGAAAAAGCTACTGTATACAAACACTCTAGGGTTGAGGTCCAGGTAGTATGGCAGGGACCAGACCAAATCCAGGGGTACATATAGTAGCCAACTAAAAAGAGGGTGGAGGGAGGGAAGGGGAAAGAAAAAAAAATAGATGTGTGATGGGGAATAGGGCACTGACCCACCCAAGGGAGGGTATTGTTTGTGTCTCCACAGGGAAAGAGGGACCAGATATAAAGCCAGTGCCAGACAAATGCAGTGTGCAGGCAAGGAGTAGGGAGCCAGTGGAGGGGCCTGCGGGTTCGGCCCCCATACCAGCTACGTGGACAACTGCCCCTCACCCCAGAAGAATTTACTTGAGAGGATGGCACTGAATCTGCAGCTAGGGGAGAGGGGCATGTTTGATCAGAGCAAATGGGAGCAGAGGAAGGTGGAGGAAGAGTGGAGTACATCCTGGCCCATCATGTCTGGAGGACGATATCCCCACTCTGAACAGCCAGTGGACAGAGTGGACAATATGGCTGATCCCACAACAAAACACCCCGTCCCTTGATGGCCCAGGGCCCAAAGGGGGACAACACTGGAGACTCAGTGTCGGGACTGGCCCAGACTGACCCTGTGACACCGAGGCAAAACACTAAAAGCTTGCAGCAGAGCAACTGTGGGAGCAGAGAAGGGAGCCCCCAAGGGAGTTACAAAGGACAGACTCTGGGGCCAGAGCATGGTACCCCATTGGACCTGACTGAAGGACATGCCTAGATATAAAGAAATCAGACCTTGATCTATTTACAGACTTTTCTTTCTTTTTAAAAATTTTTATTTTAATTTATTATTCTATGGGTAATTGGTTTCTTTTTTTTTGTTGTCATCGCTGTGTTCTCACTCGTCACTTATTTTGCTATGGCTTGATTTTTGGTGCATATTATTATCTCTACAGATCTATCTAGATAAGATGGACTGGATGAACAGTCTGGAGGAGAAAACAATGGGACCCGTGGTGCCGGGGGGAAATGGGGGAAGACACAGGGGTAAGGAGGTCGTGCTGACCAACTTAGGGACAGGGGAGCAACAAGTCATCCAAAATCAGTGGCAAGGAGGGTATGAGTTGCCTCTTAGGGATTCAGCAAGGGCAAGGTAACCTAGAGAAATTACTGAAATGAAGGCTGAGCATGATAGTGGGACAAGAGGAAAGTAAAAGGAAAGAGAGGAAAGAACTAAGTGACGAAGGTATTTATAGAGGTCTAAAGAATGGTATATACATATGTAAATATATTTATATGAGTGTGAGGGAAACAGATCTATGTGAATATATTTATAGGTTTAGTATTAAGGCAGCAGATGGACATTGGGCCTCCACTCAAGCACTTACTCAATGCAAGAACACATTTTTCTATTAAATTGGCATTCTAGGATGCACACCTTCCTGACATAATTGATGAAGAAAAATGTGTGAACAAGCAAATGTGGTGAAGAAAGCTGACGGTTCCCGGCTATCAAAACATTTAGCATCTAGGGTCTTAAAGGCTTGAAGATGAACAAGAGATCATCTAGCTGAGAAGCATCAAAGCCCACATGGAAGAAGCACACCAACCTGTCTGACCACGTGGAGTAAAAAGAACCAGTTATCAGATATCAAAGAACTAAAAATCATTTCAGTGGGTGCCCACCTTCCTAATAAGATCAATGAAGACAAACCAAATGTGTGCATAAGCAAATGTGGTGAAGAAAGCTGATGGTGCCCGGCTATCAAAAGATATAGTGTCTGGGGTCTTAAAGGCTTGAAGATAAACAAGTGGCCATCTAGTTCAGAAGCAACAAAGTCCACAAGGAAGAAACACACCAGCCTGTGTGACCACAAGCTGCCAAAGAGATCAGGTATCAAGCATCAAGGAACAAAAAATCATATCACTGAAATTGTGGGTGAGTGTAGAGTGGAGACTCAAAGCCCATCAGTAGCCAACCGGGCACCACCTTACTGTAGGGTTGTGGGGAGGAGATGGGCCAGTCAGCAGGGTAGCAACGTTGAAACATATAACTTTCCTCTAGTTCTTAAATGCTGCCCCTCCCCCTTCTTCACTATTATGATCCCAATTCTACCTTACAAATCTGGCTAGACCAGAGGATGTACATAGGCACAGATAGCAACTAGAAACACAGGGAATCCAGGACAGATGACTCCTTCAGGATCAGTGGTGACAGTGGCAATGCCTGGAGGGTGGACGGAATGTGGGATAGAAAGAGGGAACTGATTACAAGAATCTACATATAGCCTCCTCCCTGGGAGATGGACAGCAGAGAAGAGGGCTGGGGGAGACGTTGTACAGTGAAACATATGACAAAATAATAATAATTTATTAATTATGAAGGGTTCATGAGTTAGGGGGGAGTTGGGAGGGAGGCAGAAAATGAGCAGCCGATATTAAGGGCTCAATTAGAAGGTAAATGTTTTGAGAATGGTGATGGCAACAAATCTACATATGTGCTTGACACAATGTATGTATGTATGGATTACGGTAAGAACTGTATGAGCCCCCAGTAAAATGATTTTTAAAAAAAGAAGTTCGGTCATAACGATCCGTAGAAGGGAAGATTGTGAGACTTTGTCTCATGTAATTTGGACAGGTTATCAGGAGAGACTGATCCTGGCAAAGGTCACCGTGTTTGGTAACGTAGAGGGGCAGCAACACAGAGGAAGGTCCTCAATGAGATGGATTGGAACAGGGAAGTCCAACATTGGAAGAATCACAATGGTGGTGCAGCACTGGATGTGCCTCCTTCTGTTGGACAGAGAGTCTCTGCTAGTAGGGACTGAATTGCTGGCCCCTAACAATAACATGGTCCCATAAGCTAGTACCTCAAGGTGGGTGGCTTGAAATGTCAGAAATGTATCGTCTCACCCTCCTAGACTTTACAATTTTGGGGGTTCAAGCAGCTTCATGCTCTGCTTGAGGGCTTACAGATAAAGATCCTTTACAGTGTTTCCATGTTTTTGATAGACCCAGGCATTCCTGGACTTGCAGCTGCAAGGTAGCTTCATAATCCCCCAGTCTTCAGATGGCCATCTTCCCTTTGTATCTGCGTCTGGTCTGTGTTTCTTCTCTTTCTCTTTATATAAGGAGACCACCGATGTTGGATTTTGATCCACCCCACACCAATATGACCTCATGTTAGATTATCTGACGGTGTTTTCAGATGGCCTCAAGTCTTTTTGACTCGTTTCTATGATAAATGTAGAATGCAGTACTTCTCCACAGGTGTTCTTAGCTGTAAACTTCATGGAAACAGATCACCTGTTCTTTCTTCTGTGGAGCGACTCGGTAGATCAAACCATCAAACGTTCATCTACCAGCAGACATACCCCGAGGATGCCTCTGGAACAGGTCATAGAATGAATGAAGGTGC
Source organism: Tenrec ecaudatus (assembly GCF_050624435.1). Classification (NCBI taxonomy): domain Eukaryota; kingdom Metazoa; phylum Chordata; class Mammalia; order Afrosoricida; family Tenrecidae; genus Tenrec; species Tenrec ecaudatus. The sequence goes on along the minus strand of NC_134542.1, from coordinate 21,809,459 downwards.
CAACCTTTGTGGCCTCTTTTGCCAACCCCAAACTTGCAAGAATCCTTTTTGAGGTATTAGTCCTGGACACATAGCCCATCACTCTTCCAGGCTCCATACAAGTTCCAACATTCATCATGAGTTCCACCAAATGCCTGTCACTACAAGATGACGTTCATGGGCACAGAGGATGGTCAAGAAGAGCGGTAAGCAAGCTTTTGAGACAGAAGAACCAATCCTGTCCCTCACAACAATGGAAAAATTATTCAAAGTCCATAAATATATATTTACAAACAAATGAAATCATCACTAGCTGAATCATAGTTTATTTTCATTTCAATTTTACTTCAGAGGCACAGGTATGTAGCAAAAGAACCACTTATGGCTTGAAAGTCAGTTTGCCAACCTATGGTCTAGACCAGTAGTTCTCAACCTGTGGGTCGTGACCTCTTTGGGGGTCAAATGACCCTTTCATGGGGGTCACCCTATTCATAACTGTAGCAAAATGACAGTAGCAATAAAAATAATTTCATAGTTGGGGGTCACCACAACATGAGGAACTGTATTAAAGGGTCGTGGCATTAGGAAGGTTGAGAACCACTCTAAACTAAGAAATAAATCTTGTCAGGAATCTCTCTGCCACTCTGATTCCCATCATCCAATCCCCTTTCTAAACCTTTTTTAAAGTTTCTGCCTCACCAAATCTGCTGACATTTCTTTGCTTTCTTTTGTGTTTACATTTTGTCGAAAGTCAATGTTTCGCATTTTCCTTCAGAATTTCAGGTCTCTTGGTTCCTTTTAATCATTTCTTTGCTTTTAGTTTTTCTTTTCTTCTCCACGTGTAAGGCTGGTGAGGACAGGACTGGGCTCCATGAACACTTCCTGGATCTCCCATGATGAGGGGACTGTTTTCTATGTGGGCGTGGGTGTAGACATGGACAAAGAAAGATGCAGACATCGGTGCCATTTACTAGTCATGATACCTTGGGCATGTTTCTCAAATTCTTTGGAATGCAGATTCTAAGAAAAAAAATTAACAGTACCCAACAGGCGGTAAAAATAAATAGTAATATATATTACTATATATATATAATATATATAGTAATATATACATATATAAACAATATATATATTGTTTAGAAGAGTTCCTGACACATAGAATCTTTCAAAAAAACATAGTAGCAATGGTATTCATAGGATTAACAATGCTCTTTTTCATACCAATATACTGTATTCTTTTTACCTTGACTTTTTCCTCTTTATTTCAAACCATTTTATTGGGAACTAATTCAGACATCATACCATTCCATATTTCAATCACATCAAGCAACATTGTACAATTGCTACCAAAATCAGTTTCCAAACTTTTTCTTCACACAGGGAATCCAGTACAGATGACCCCTTCAGGACCAGTGGTGAGAGTGGCGATACCTGGAGGGTGGAGGGAAGGTGAGGGGGAAAGGGAAAACTGATTACAAGGATCTACATATAACCTCCTCCCTGGGGGATGGACAGCAGAGAAGTGGGTGAAGAGAGACATCAGACAGTGTAAAATATGACAAAATAATAATAATTTATAAGTTATCAAGGGTTCATGAGGGAGGGGGAAGAGTAGAGGGAGGGGGACAATGAGAAACTGATATTAAGGGCTCAAGTAGAAAGCAAATGTTTTGAGAATGATGATGGCAGCAAATGTACAAATGTGCTTGACACAATTGATGGATGTATGGATTGTGATAAGAATTGCACAAGCCCCAATAAAATTATTTAAAAAGAAAATCAAAAAACTTTTTCTTCCCTCATGAATTCCTTGATATCGATTTCCCTTTACCTGCCCCCTATCCCCCCATCCTCCATCCCCACAAAATGTCCCCTACAGTGACTTTTTTCTTATTAAAAGTTCTTGTTCCCCCAACGTGGATGCTCCTGGGAGGTCACTCTCCCCGGCTCTGTGCAGGTGGCATGGAGGAGCACAGGGCTCAGTGCCCGATGATGTACAGTCCTTTTCCACAACGTCGGAGATCAAGCCTGGCCTGGAGCCTGTGCCTGCATATTCCTACAGCTTCTCAGAGTCCTGTGGACAATGACTGAGGAGACAAACCATGCAGGAAACAGCCCTCAGACAAAAAATAAAAGTTCTTTTTCTTTAAAAAAAAATTATTTTATGTTCTTTAAAAAAAATAGTACAGTTCTCACAATCCATACGTACATACACTGTGTCAAGCATATATGTACATTTGTTGCCATCATCATTCTCAAAACATTTGCCTTTGACTTGAGCCCTTAATATCGGCTGCTCATTTTCCCCCTCCCTCCCCACTCCCCCCTACCTCATGAACCCTTCATAATTCATAAATTATTATTAGTTTGTCATACATTACACTATCTGACGTCTCCCCCTGTCCTCTTCTCTGCTGTCCATCCCCCAGGGAGGAGGCTATATGTAGATTCTTGTAATCAGTTCCCTTTTTCTATCCCACATTCCCTCCACCCTCCAGGCATCACCACTCTCACCACTGGTCCTGAAGGAGTCATCTGTCCTGGATTCCCTGTGTTTCCGTTGCTATCTGTACCGATGTACATCCTCTGATCTAGCCAGATTTGTAAGGTAGAATTGGGATCATGATAGTGGGGGGGAGGGGACGCACTTAAGAGCTAGAGGAAAGTTATATGTTTCATTGTTGCTACCCTGCACCCTGACTGGCTCATCTCCTCCCCACAACCCTTCAGTAAGGGGGTGTCTGGATGGACTTTGAGCCTCCACTCTGTACTCACCTATTACCGATGGGCTTTGAGTCTCCACTCTGCACTCATCCACATTTACAATGATATGATTTTTTGTTTCTTGATGCTTGATACCTGATCCCTTTGACAGCTCGTGGTCACACAGGCTGGTGTGTTTCTTCCATGTGGGCTTTGTTGCTTCTGAATTAGATGGCCACTTGTTTATCTTCAAGCCTTTAAGACCCCAGACACTATATCTTTTGATAGCTGGGCACCGTCAGCTTTCTTCACCACATTTGCTTATGCACACGTTTGTCTTCATTGGTCGTATCAGGAAGGTGGGCACCCACTGATATAATTTTTAGTTCTTGATGTCTGATAACTGGTCAACTGTACTTCCAAAACTGATCTGTTTGTTCTGTAGCAGCCCATTACACTTTCAACACTCTTTGCCAACCCCCAAATATATCAAATCTTCATCAGTCTTCCTATTCTCTGCCCAGCTTTCACATGCATATGAGGTGATTGAGCACACCATGGCTTGAGCTAGGGGCATCCAAGTCCTCAAACTGATATCCTTGTTCTTCAATTCTTTAAAGATCTTATGGGCAGCAGATTTGCTCAATAATTTTTTTAAATTTCTTGTTGGTGCTTCCATGGGCATTGATTGTGGCTTCAAATAAAATTACCTCCTTGGCAACAACCAATTCTTTCTCCAATTATCATGATGCTGTCTATTAGTTCATTTATGTGGCTTTCACTTACTTTACATTGAGTTCAATCTACACTGAAGGGTGCAGTTGTTGATCTTCATCAGCAAGTGCCTCTCGACAGCCTCAGTTCAACAAGCAAAGTTGTATCATCTGCATATCACAGGTGTTAATAGGCTTTCCTCCAATACTGAGGTCAAGTTATTTCAATAGTCCAGCTCCTCATATTACTTGCTCAGGACACAGATTATATAAGTATGATGAAAGGATGCACACCTTGCCCAATTGTAAATCATGTGGCTCACCCTTGTTCTGTTTGAACGACTGCCTCTTGGTCTACAGACAAGCACCACATGGGAACAATGTAATGTTCTGTAGCTATTCTTCAAAAATTCATCCATAATTTGTTATGATGCACACTATTGATGCCTTTGCATAGTCAATAAAACACAGATAATCTTTTCTTTGTATTCTCTGCTTTCAGCCAAAATCCATTTGACATTTGTAATACTATCCCTCATTCCACATCTTTTTCTGAATCTAGTTTGAATTTCTGGAAACTGCTTGTCTAGGCACTGCTGTACCATTTTAAAAAATTATTGTCAGCAAAATTTTACTTCTATGCCATAGTAATTATATTGTTTGATAATTTCCACATTCTACTTGGTTATGTTTTCTTTGGAATGGGCACAAAGAAGGGTATATTCCAGTTGAGGATCCAGGTAGCCGTCTGAAGTTTCTTGGCATGTACTGGTGAATACACCCAGGGATACTCCCTTTATTGAAACATTTTAGTTGGTATTTAATTAATTCTTTGAGCATCATTTTTTTGTTAATGCCTTTAGTGCAGCTTGAATTCCTTCCTTCAATACCATGGTTCTTGATCACCTGCTAACTCTTAAAGTGCCGAAAATCAACCAAAATCAAGCAAAATAACTCTGTGTACCCCCCCCCACCGCCTATTTATGTTTATAGCATCATTCAGTATTTCCCCCAAAGACCCCTTTAATATTGCAGTTGAAGACTTGGCCTTTTTTTCTTCTTTTCTAACAGCTTGAGAAATCCTAAGCATGTTCTTCCTTTTTGGCTTTCCAGCTAGAGACCTTTGTACATTTCGTTATAATACTCACTGTTGTCTTCTTGAGCTGCCCTTTTGACATTTTTTTGGTTCAGCTCTTTTAATTCATCATTTCTGCTAGCTGCTTTAGCTTCTCTACATTGAAGAGAAAATTTCAGTGTCTTCTGACAGTCACATTGATTTTTTCCTTTTTTCCCTGTCTTTGTAACGATCCTTTGTTTAGTTCATTATGATTTTTCTTGATGTCATCCCATAATTCATCTGAGAGTCCATAATTAGTGTTCCATGTCTCAAATCTGTTCTTGAGAGAATGTCTATATTCAGGTAAGATATACTCATGCTTCCATTTTGGCTCTTGTGGATTTTAAAAAATTTTCTCCAGCTTCAACCTGAACTTACAAATGAGCAATTGATGATCTGTTTCACAAGCAGTTCCTGGCCTTGTTTTGACTGATATTATTGAGCTTCTCCATCATCTCTTCCCACAGATATACTCAATTAGATTCCTATGCATTTCATTTGTGAAGTTCGTGTGTGAAGTTATTGTTTATGTTGGAAAAATTTGCAATGAAGAAGTCATTGCTCTTTCAGAATTCTATCATGTGCTGTCTGGAGTTGTTTCTACCACCAAAGTAATATTTTCCAACTCCTAATGCCTCCCTTTGCTTCCAGCTTTCACATTCCAATCATCGGTAATTACCAAGGCATCAATCAAAACAACTGAAGAAGTGGTAGAATTCTTCAATTTCTTCAGCATTGGCATTAATGATTGAATAACAGTTGTATTAACTGAACTTCATTTTCGGTAAATAGATAGACATTACCCTATCATGGCATTATACCTCCAGAAAGATCTTGAAATGTTGCTTTTCATGATGAATGTGCTGCCATTCCTCTTGAATTTGCTATTCCTACCCAAGTAAGCCGTATGTAAGTTGTTGGTACCTAGGAAGAGAGGAGAATAGCTTCTTGGGAGACACACTTCTTTTTTTTTTGGTACAAGTTTATTCAACACAAAACAATATACTCCAATTTTACTGAAGTGGCTGATCATAGCCACGACCAAATCAGTCTCTGCAATTCAGTCAGTTACTGACTCAGCCCCAGTCCTGCCTTTTTTTGTTGGCACCGGAGTCATCTGTATGTGTCTTGTTTGGTGTCCCCTTAAGTCAGCCTCACAGGTCCTTCTTCACCTGCCAGATCTTTGGGTCACTGCATGCCCAATCAGGATGTCTGTAGCCTGGGGGTACAATCAGAATCTCATGGTTGTAGGTTTAGCTAATCATGGAGGTACTAGACACCCTCATTACTAAGGTTTTAGTAGAAAGGTCTGTAGGCATGCTGTTCCACACATGTAGCCTCATGACGAGAAACTGCATGGACTTTAGGACTTGAAGGCTGGACACACTCTTGTTTGACAAGTCAGGGTGCTTTGACATATGGGCATAATTCTTGGGGACCATCACTCCCTCTTTAAAAAGGTGTTCATAGACGATAATTTTGTTTTACTAAGGAAACAACATATAGAATCAGGACATGGGAGGTTGACTTCTTGCTGTCCATGCAGAGCACAAGGACAACCAGAATGACTACTATGGTCTGTTTGAACATGAACTTCCCATCTGAGGTTACACAAGTCACCAAATTGGGTGAGTCTCATGATTGTGTTGTCTGTGCTGTTTTATCTGAACTCTGTACTTGTGGACTTAAGCCAACTCTGAGAAATTGTATTTCAATGTTTACTTCTTGGGGGAAAAGAGTTCCTGGTTTTTACTAAGCATTGTTAGCACACACGTATCCTATTATTGCAGTAAAATATTTAAAAATAATCTGACATGCTTATGCAAGTTTAAAATTTACATATTTTCACTTCTGATAATTCTTTTATTTTGATGTCACTCTTTCATAAAGTTCAATAACAACAAAATTATGTTCTAGTTTCCCTTTACCATGATAACACTGAACTCTATTGGGTGTGATTACTGAAAAACAATTATTCACAACACATTAATTTCTGCAATATACCTCAATTAATACTAAGGAACAAGCTCCAGAGGAGTCTCATCCCCTTTCTGCTGGAGCCTCCATACTCATTAAAGAGTGTATACATGAAAAAAATTGCTGCTGAAAATATACATAGCAGAAATACACCAATTAAAATTTTTCTAACTGCAGGATTAAGTGATGTTGGTTACATAATTCAGTCTGTGTAATCATTCTTACCCTGGAATGATTTCTCATAGATTCCCCCCAACACCACGCACCACTCCGACATATTGCTGGGCATGCAGCTGATGATAAATGATTAATGGGGAAAAAAGAAGGAAAATTTTGTCCCATGTTTAAAACGTTTGAAGCTTTCTAGATTAATTTTTAGCTTCAGTTACAATTAGAAAAGGAATTCAACCCCCAAATTATTAGAATGTGTTGAAGAATGTTGGAGCACGCTATTGAGCACTTGCTGTAATTCATTGAATCCTCACCACAGCCCCATACAGTAGATGCAGCGATTGTTCCTACTTTGTCAGTGAAGTCATTGAAGTTCAAAGAGGCATGCCATTGTCTCATCAGAGCTGATAACCCGGGACTCCCTTTGCTCTTTATGGAGTTGCCTAGTCAAGGTTTCCACCGACTCCTCCACATCCAATGGCTATTTCCGGGTGCAGCACAGTGGTTCTGTTGCTGCAAAGAGTAGTAATTACAACTTTTCTCTTAGTCTTGCGGTCAGCTGTAAGAAAGAATCATCACTTCCTTAGTACAGGTCTAGCCTCCGAGCCCCAAACCAAACCCGTTGCGATGGAAGCAATTCAGACTCCTCCTGTGCCTGCAGGACAGCCTGGAACTGCTCCAGAGGATTTCCAGGCCTGTTGTCTTCTTCTCATAGAGTGGCGGGACTTCCCCCACCAACCTCTCCATTAGCAGCTGGTTAGCAGTTGAGCACTTACTAGAAGCTCGCTTAAGAGTTAGACTTGAGAACAGCGCCAAAGGAATATGGCTTTTTAAATTGATCTTTTGGACAGAGTCCCTGAGCAGGGAAGATGGCTAATTGTCTCATAAGTTGGGGGTTCCCCATAGGTTGGTGGTTCCAGTCCACTCAGGTGCGCCTTGAAAGAGAGAGCTGGCGATCGACTTCAAAAACCCCTAAAAATCAGCCACTGGAAAACCTGCCACTTTCATGGAGCACAATCCTATTCTGACACACACACCCCTCCCTAGTCAGGATCAGCTGCTTTAATCTGTTGGATGCCCCTGTACAAAGCCTCTCCCCTTGGGCTTTCACAAGCTAGATGAGCGAATGAATTTGTGGAATTTTCAAGAGGGAGGGAGCAGTGATAGGCAGCGAGAATTTCTCCTGCTGTGAGTTGCTGCCAGTTTTGTGTTTCATAAACCTCCCTTCTCCATAGTTGGGAATCTTTTTAGCACACACCGCTGATCAACAGAGAGAGAATTGTGGTGGGGAGGACCGAGTCTGGGTCCAACAGGAGGTTGTGAGGCCAGAGTTATCGAGAAAAGGTGTTGGGTTTGCCAGGGACCTTAGGGAGCTGAGGTCGATTATGAATGTGGGCTTCATGGGTGCCCAGCTTGGCTCTACCACTCAGCTGGGCTCATATAGACTTTTAACTAATGAATGAAAGTCATACTTTCCTTATCAGTTGGGAGAAAGGTGTGGCTTCCTACTCCAGTCAAGTGTTACAGTCTCAGAAACCCACAGGAGTGGTTCTAATCTGTCTTATACAGTCGCTTTGGATCGGGATTGTTTTAATGAGGTGTGCGAATTTTTTGGTGTCTTTTCCCCTTAGCCATAAAATGCAGAAGAGCTTAGACCTTTTGAGTTGTGATTTTAAGTATATATGTATTTATATTTAACACCAGCCCTAGCAAGTGTTTAATACGTAGGAAATACTGTTACTAATTCTATTTTAAAAGCTTTTTGAAGAAGAGGGAAATGAACATCTCTATGGCATATACCAGCGCAGTGAATTTACATATATTTTAGAAAGTTTGCTAGACTTAACAAATGAGATTACAGAACTCCAAGTTAAATTAGAATTTCAGATAAGCCACAAATACATAATTATTTTTGTATAAATATGTTCCTTGCCACATTTGTCCTTATCTGTAGTACAAATTTAACTCCTGGTTTTATCTGGCAGGCTCAAGAAGAGCAGGAGGAGGAAAGGGAAATGTTATTTACATATAGAGAAAAAATGTTGATGCATGAACAGCACTCTCCCCTTCACGTCCCCTTCTGGTGTTATATTTCCAGCAGAGCAAAAGTCAGACTCAGAGCTGGACTTCCACAGACTCTACTTGCTTTCAATAGCTGAAACAAACAGCCATTTTGCTACATTAATCTGATTCTCCACACCACAAAACCAGAGACCAGGTTCTGCTGGTTATGAAGCGCTCTTGTTCCCCACCCCATGTTCCTTCCCTTCTCAAAACACACATGCACATAAAGTCTTAGGCTAACGGGGGAAAGGTCCACGGGAATTAAGGGGCAGGGAATGGATTGGAGTTTTACCAAAACAGATCTGCAGAGGTCCTCCGGCACAGCCAGACTGAGGTGTGGGAGACCACCATCAGGGCAGGGAGGAGGGGCACCCAGAGGGTAAAAACTTGGCCAGGTGCATCTGGGTGGGAAGAGACATTTAATCTCTCCCTTCATATAATTCCACTTTTTTTTCTCTCTCAATTATTCTTTTTCCTTCCTGGGAAAACAATTATTCTTGGATATCTGGCAGCAAGAGTTTCTTTAGCCAGAATATATCCATTTAGTCTACCTGGGTTTTATGTAGACCCAAGCTGTTAGTTTGTAGTTAAGAGGACAGAGCCTTGGAATATTGCATCCCTAGGAAACCGTCTTATCCTGCCCCCTAATCCATCTCTGGCGTTCTCTAAACGAAATCGGATCAGCAAACAAAAGAGTATTTCATTCCTCAAGAACACTTGTTTTAGTAATCTGAACACTAGCAGCCAATTTCTCTATAAAAATTACATTCTACATCCCACACCCAGCCCAGCATCATCCTCCCTCTGGTTCTTGGAACTGTGCTCTCACCTGCAGATTTCGGGCTTTGGCAGCTTTTACAGCCCCATGACCCAACAGCCTACCATCGGAGCTGGCACCCGTCAGCTCGAACACATGAGTCAGGCGAGCCTTTCACTTCACACCTGGCCACGGATTTGGGATTTTCAAGTCTCTGCAACCACGTCAACCCAGCTTCTTCTGGTTGCATTGCGGGAACTCTCAATTACCACTTTTCTCCGGCCTACTCTCAAGAATTTATATTTTTCTTTCAGCATCTCCTATCTACTCCTCAGTCAAGAAGAAAGTAGTCAGAATGGTTTGCCTAAGAACAGCCTATCCTGAGGTATGGAAGGACTTTCTAAGAATAGCATCAAAGGAAGACGTTCACAAGAAAGATATTGATATAATTGACATATAGCAGTTTGTAAACATCGAGGAATTTTTGTGTCTCAGAATACCATAAAACACACGTAAGAAATATTTGTTTCACATGTCTTTAAGAATCAAGAGTTCTTACAAATCAGTGACAAAGAGGAAAACTTACAGCTGAGTGCAGTAATTTAGAGGGTGCATAAATAATATAGAAAAAAGGCCTGCTAAAATTTTAATAATTTTAAAATATTCAAACTGAAACAAGGAGATACTGTTGTCTTGTATCTAACAAAATAACAAAATGAATTTAAAATGATAATAGCCAATGTAGATAAATTGGTATTTTCAGATACCATAAATCGCAGTATTACAATATACAAATTTTGGAAAGGTCATAAGATGGTAGAAATAGAAACACAAAAATGTTCCTACCCATTATGTCAGTCATTCAATCCTAGGACTCTTTCTACAAAAATCATTAATGTTTTATGCCAAGATTAGCTGTGAAAATGCTCATCACAATAGTTCTTATAATAAGAAAAACTTAAAACTCTGTTTCACCTAACAAGTATTGAAATGAACCATTGAAGCTGTTGTTAGGTGTGCAACAGGATGAAAATCACTGCGCAGCCCTGCACCACCTGCACAATTGTTTTTATGTTTGAGCCCATTGCTACCGCCACTGTGTCAATCCATCTCATCAAGATCCATCCTCTTTTTCGCTGCCCTTGTACTTTACTATGCAGTGTGTCTCCAGGGACTGGTGTCTCCTGACAGCGTTTCCAAGAAGTCTCACAAGTCTTGCCTCTAAGGAGCATTCTAGTTGTACTTCTGCCAAGACAGATTTTCTTGTTCTTTTGGCAATTTTCTATGCCAGCCCTATAATTTAAATGCATCAGTTCTTCTTTGGTCTTCCTTTTTCAATATCCAACTTTCACATGCTTATGAGGCAATGAAAAATACCACGGCTTGGGTGTTTCAAATCTAGTTTACAATGTTTTTAGTTAAGAAAACATTTCATGGTTTAATTACTTTAATTGTTGGACATTCCCAATTTTAATTTTGTTTCTATTGAAATACATCAATATTTCAGACCAGATATTTTCCCACTTACTGTCGTCTAACTCCTTGGCAGATGTTACTTCTTTAACAAGTATGCTTGTAAGCCAAAACTTGTAGCTCTGACTGGGAGGTAGGATTACTAATGACATTTGTTTTCTTTAAGTGCATTTTTGAAAAGTTATCTTCAGAAAGCATGAATTGTCTTTGTAATAAGAGAAATGAATTAATTTTCACAACCATGGTGAGTGAGAATGGGTACAAAAAGTACACGTGGTCGATCTACTAGATTCTTCTGGGCTGTTTTTCATTCTCTAGTGTGTGTCCATGACATCGGGAATGGACACCACACCTACATATTGTTTCCAACTGCTACTATCACAAATGATAACCAAGTAAAACCAGTACATGAGTTTTCAATAGAGGTCTATGGATCATTTCTTTAGGACATTACCAAGGAGCATCTTTCTGGTACAGAGAGTGTATGCAAACATTAACTTGATTAAGCACCATCAAAGTGTGCTTTATAATTAATCTGTTTTCTTACCAGTGTGTCCTAGGGTGTTTTAGTGGCTACTTTCTCACTTTCACCTTGTGTTAGCCAACTTTCTGATGTTTGCCAATCTGATGAGTATAAAATGACATGCTATTTTTTGTATACCTATTACACATAAGTTTGTCTTTCCATATTATTTTTAATTAATTGAAGTAACTTCTGTGTTGACTATTAGATATTCTGTATTTTTCTTATTGATTTCCAAGAGTTTCTTGTATATCCCTAAAGGATTCAGAGTAACCTATGCATCTAAGCATATTTTCTTTATACACGCATTGTCAGCTTACAGCTGTCCATAGTAAATATGGAGAATAAGTGTGAGCAATGGATACTCTAATTTTGCACAAATAACATACACATTAGATTTTTTAAAAAACCATGCAAACACCTAGCCTGTTAGTGTCCTATGCATGTTACACATATGTGAATATTATTTACACAGGCACATTATATGTGAAAAGAAATCCAGTAATCTCAAGTCCTTTAATATTTAGTCTTGGAAAGGGGCAGGAATACACATCCGCCTGAATGGATCTAATCTGCGATAACCCTGATTTTGGAAAGGACACTGTTATTGACTGAATTGTATTCCACGAAAAAGTTATATTGAAGTTCAAACCCCATTGGTCCTTTATCATATGCTACCTCCTGAAGTGGTTGGATGTGGACCAGTTCTTACAGTGACTATATATCCCTTCTACCTTCTTTTGATATTTTCTGTTATTGAATATTTTGCTATAAATTCCTGCAATATTGCAACTTGAGTCTTGGATTTTTTTTTCTGCAGTTCTTTCACCCTGAACTCATTCTCTTTTAGTTTTGTAACTCCAAGTCTTTTCATGTTTTTATTATAATACTTTGTTTCATCTTCTTGAGCACTGCCCTTTGAAAGCTTCTGTTCAGTTCCTTTACTTCATCATTTCTTCCAGTTCCTTTAGCTTCTCTACATTGAAAAGCAAGTTTCAGAATTTCTTCTCACATCCGTTTTTGAGCTTTTTCATTTTTTCTGTCACTTAAATGACCTTTAGGTTTTTCATGTACAATGTCTTGATGACAATCCACAACCCATCTGGTCTCCGATCATTTATAATCAACTATTGAATCCATTCTTGAGGCGGTCTTAGGTAACTAGTTTATTGTGCCAGCCTGGCCAATAAACACAAGTGGGACTAATTGAAGGACAGAGAGATAAATGGCTCGGTGAGCCTTGCCTTTCTTGTCTCTTGCTCTTTGATCATCGGACCACTGTGTGACTGCCTTTCTTGTTCTGTGCCTCAATTTACAGGCTACACTACCTGTGAGACGCCTAGCCTGTGGACTGTGTCGCTGTAAGTTGAGGTCCCTTTAAGACCACACGATTGGAATGTACATATTTGGAGTTGAGGACTGATGTATGGTGACCTGGCTGACAGTTGGTGACCTGCCTTGCTGTTTGCTGCCTGTGCTGGGATAGCCTAGCTCTCTCTACAGAGGACTACCTGGCAGCCCTCAAGGCTTGAAGGACTGCCAATGTCTCACAACTCTCTCATGGGAGTGAGTTGCACGGAGCCATTTGTACTGATTTATAATTTAACTGTTCATTTCTTGTATTGCATAGCTATCTATCTGTTTATAATTTAATAGTTCATTTCTTGTGTTATCTATCTATCTATATAAAATGATCAGCAACCTGGTTTTCTCTCTAGAGAACCCTGTCTAATACACATTCTCTAAATTCAGGTGGAGTATTCTCGTGTTCTCTTTTTAGCATTTGTGGGTGTGTTTTAATGCACTTAAACTTCAACTTGAATTTGCATAAGCAATTGATGATCTGTTTTCCAGTTGACCTGTAGCCTACATTTTCTTCTGCGTCCTCAACTTTTGCATTTCAATCACTAGTCATTATCATTGCATGTCCGATCAATTTCAGACTGTAGAAACTGATTTAAAAAATCTTCAATTTTTCTCATGTTTGGCATTACTGATTGGTGCACAAATTAGAATAATAGTATATCAACTAGTCTTTTTTGTGGGTGTATGGATATTACCCTATCACTGACAGCATTATGTTTTAAGATATATCTCAAACAGTTATTTTTAATAATAAAGCCATGCCATTCCTCTTAAATGGATCATTTATGGCAGTGGAAACCATCAGGCTGTCCATTCCAGCTCACAAATGCCAGCTCACAATAGTCAGTTCATTCTTCCAAACTTCTAATGCCTTCAGGTTTTCCTACAATCATACTTATACTCTCCACATGGTGACTATTGATGCATGGTTGCAGCTCTTTCTTCTCAGTTTGAATTGTAGCCCATCTGCCAATGAGCGTCGCATGAGCTTTGCTTCCTCCATGTCATTAATAGCAACTCTACTTTGAAGTGGCAGCTCTTCCCCAGGTCATAATTTGAGTGCATTCAAACCTGATGGGCTCATTGCTTCATATATTTCCAAACAATATTTTGCTGCTATTCATAAGATTTTCAGTGGCTATTTTTCAGAGTGGGCCATCTCTTTCTTTTTCCTAGCCTGTTTAGTCCAGAAGTTCCACTAACACCTGTCCACCACGATCACTCTGATGGTATCTGAAATATTCGTGGCATCGTTTTGAGCATCGCAGCCACAGCTAAGTCATCGCAGTCTGATGAGCTGATAGGACAGCGGTATGACCAAATTTATAGATCCAGGAAATGAATCTCAGGAGTTGATAGCATTTTATCAGTACTATACAATTTCATTGGAGAGGGACTGAGAGTAGAACCCGGGTTTTTAATCTTTAGGATGAGTGTTTTCCTTTTAATCATTAGTGAAAGATCTGTGATTCTCTGCACTTCATAACTCATCTATAGTCAGACATGCACCAAAGGATTCTGATGACTTTTTTGTCGTTTGCTATGGAGTGGGGAGCTGGCTGATAGGGATACTGTGAGCGGCAATAGGAAATGGTGTCCTAGGCTGCACCATCCAAGGACGGGTTGTAGATAGGATATGGTGACACGTAGGGTTTTCACCGACTGCTTAAATTTCTAAAATAGTTGATTAGCCTATAATTCACATAGCACACAATTTAAAAGTTCAACAATACTAAGAGCTGTGCCACAACCAATTTTAGAATATTTTCTTATTTCTTGTGCTCATGTTGCAAGTTCTCCATTTCTCCCCATCATCTCCTGCCATGTTCCTAGGTAATTACTAATCCAGTTACTGTCTCTATAGATTTATTTATCCTGGATTTCCCATGCAGAAAACCATACAGAAATAAACCAAGAAACTAACAGCAAAAACAAAGACATTAAAACCAACAATGACAAAATGAAACCGAGCAATTTTTTTGAAATGGACCACCAAGCCTTTCTTCCTATTCTGAAAAAACACAACTGAAGTCTGTTCAGTTTCATAATAACACACAAACCTTCAATGACAAATTGGTGGTGAATCCACTTGAAGTGCATTGGCTGAGAGTTGAACCTGTATTTTTCTGCACGGGAGGAGAGAACACTACCAATGCATTTACAATGAATCATGTTATCTCCTCTAAAAAAGTATAATGGTATATGATTATCAGTACAAGACTTCAACTCAAATAACCGAGGCTCTTCTGCGAAGAGCTGAAATGGGGAAAGAAATGGCTCATTCATGTTCTTAAAAGATTGTGTGTGTGTGTAAAAACTTTCTATCACAAGCTTAGGAAAAGAAGTGGGATGTGAGAGTTGGGGGAGGAGAGACAAGACACACACACGCAATTTTAATTGTAGGGTGCTAAGTATTTTTGAAAGTAAAAAGACAGCCAATTAAAGTCATTTTTAGAATGCAAAAATATTTTGGTTTTCTATGAAGGAATGTTGTGAGAAAAGGTGCTTTTCGGCATGCTTAGAGGAGGGAGGGGGAAAGATTGAAGGGCCAGGTGCAGACAAGATGGAGCCCTTCCCTGTCAGAAAGAATGTGGCAGGAGGGCAAAGCAGCCAGCAGAGCATGAAGGGTGGAAGATGGAAGACTTGGCATGCCCAGGCTTGGAAAAAGAGGGCTCTGCCTCTAGCCAAAGAGGCACGTATGGAAGAAAGGAGTCAATAGCCATCAGGTGCAAGCACCTGTGGGGAGTGTTAGTGAGATTAGGTGCGAATATCAACTATCATGATAGAAATGGTATTTTTGCCCTGAGTTTCGGCAGAGGAAGAGTAGAGAATGGGAAGTTGATGAGGTGGATGTGGATGCTGTGATGTCAAAGTTCTGGCCAGCAAAGAGATAAATTATATTCCCTTCTACAGACGAACGTTAGCATCAAAGAAGGATCCAAGAGTGTCTTCTAAGCATGGGAGATGGTAACAATGGCCTCAGTTCACCCGCACTGTGTTTGGATAATGGAGAGAGGTTGTCAAGGGATCAGTTGGAAGAAAACAGCATAATTGCTGATTGCAGTTATCCACCTGCCGTGGGAGGTCTTTCAGGGCACTTCTTAGAGCCAGAAGGATGCAGGGTCGGTTGAAGACACAGCTGCCTAGCCAACAGAGAGGGCAATGGAAAACATCCAGAAATAGAGCTGGAAGATCCAGTTCCAAGAGAAGGAGCAAGAAGGAGACAGATGAAGTGGGGAGTGAAAACCCCTTGGGGAGGTGAGTTGGACCAAGGCCAGAAAGGATGGTGGAAACTTGCTGTTGGTGCCAAGAGAGGAATAAATTGAGTGAGAGTCCCTGAGAGTGAACGAGGGAGAAGGCATAGGGCAGACCCTGCAGGGATCAGAGACAGGGAGTGAGAGACGATTCTAATTGTCCAATAACCAATTTTCTTGATTTTGTGCTGGCAAAATGAGGGTCTGGCTGGGGCTCTAGAGAGAGACAGTAGGCGAGAAGGGCCTCTGGTGAGAGAGGAGCTTCAGGACAGTGGTTATGTGGCCCCCTTTTGAGTGATAAACCCCACATGTGCTCCCCAAAGTGGTACTTTTTAAATGGGCATCAGAGCACATATCCTAGCCCAGACTGTGTTTTGAGAAAGACTGGGACTCCCGAAAGGAGAAGGTCAATTTCAGTCCAGTGGGCAAGGAGCCACTCAGGAGGGCCTCCCTGGGGAGTCCTCCATCTCTGTCAAGGCCTTGGAAAGCATCAGAGGAGAAGGGTTTGGGGGTGGGCTGGAGGGGCAGTTCTCTGGCCTGAGTTCATTAGTGAGCCCAGGGTTCCTTTGTCTCCTGGAGGCTTATTGCCCTCCTAAACTTGCTTTCTCACACATCTCCCCTAGCAGTAGCTGGGATGGGAAGGCATCGGAGAAGGTTTTCTATAAACACGACAAACCTGGGAAAGCTGGCAGGGAAAATCTAGCAATCTTTGAACTTTGTTCTCAAATCTCCCTCCTTGTTCTCTATCATTGCCAAGGCTTGGCAGAGGAGGCAAAGAGGAGAGGGGAAAATAAACATTCCTTTAAAGTGAAGATAAAGACAAACTAATTATCTGATTTCTAAGCCCCACAATCCAGTTGTAAAAGCTGCAAGATTCTCTCAACTAAATATCTTTTTAGTTTTTTTTGTATTTTCCAGTCTGCCATGCACCCCGGAGTGTGTCATATTGCAGACCCTAACCGGTGTATTTTGTCTTATCTATGTTTGTTATCCAGACGAAGTAGAGCTAGTATACTCCTTAAAAGCAAAGAAGATGAGATTTGTCTCACATGTTTTGGACATGTTATCAGGAGAGTCGAGTCCAGGGAGAAGGCTCCATGCTTGGTAAAGTCGAGGGGCAGCGAAGAAGAAGAAGAAGAAGAAGAAGAAGAAGAAGAAGAAGAAGAAGAAGAAGAAGAAGACGACTCTCAAAGCGATGAGTTGACACAGCAGCTGCAACAATGGTTCACGCATCAGAGTGGTGAGGATGGTGCAGGAGTGCACAATGGTTCATTCTGTCATGCGACTCAATGGTACCTGTGGTAGTGACCTAAAGGTGTCAATTTGGGACTTGAGAAGATTAAGAGTGAAGAGGTGGAATCTAGTCTGTCAATTGGGTCACAGCCAATGAGGTCTCGGTGGGCATGGCCTTCCCCTGAGGATTCTGGGAAAACTCTGGTATTTCCTCCTTGGAGGCAGGAGAGACTCTCTCTCTCTCTCTGCTCTCTCCCTTAGAGATGCTCTATTATGCCCTGGGAGCTGGAGAAGCCACATGGACCAACCCTGATACAACCAGACCTCTGGAGCTAGAGAAGCCATGTAGAGACCTCTTGCTAGCACTGAGATGCTTACAATGCCACTGGATCCAGAAGACTTCCAACCCATTGGCTGTGATCTTTCTGCATTTGGCATCATTACATGTGTTTCGTGAGTCTGAAAAGGACTTTATAGATTGGTATCAGACATATGGACTAACATTGGACTTATGGACTTGATCTGGACTGGGCTGGGGTGTTTTCTCAATATCCAACTGGTCTTGAATATAAACCTCTTTCCCATACACATATGAGGTTCTCTGGATTTGTTTCTCTAGTGTACCCAGACTCACACAGTACCTAACAAGAACATGTTTATTGTTCCCTTGTCATTAGTACATTTATTCTCTTGTTCTTTGCTCTTGGAAGATGATGACTTCTTAATAGAAGGATCTAATAATAGATGCTCTAAGTGTTCGAGATGGGAGACAAGCCCTCAGTTTTAATGAGGGTGAATTTCTGATGGGGTTCAAGAATGACAATCGATCAAAGACCCCAATAAGGCCTAGTAGAAATATGGGAAAGATGTGGAAACTTCCAGGGTTCTTTCTTTTAAAGAAAGGTTTAATGAGATATAATTCATACTGAAAATAATACATCCATTTCAAGTATACATGTTAGTGATGTTTGGTATATAGAGTTGTGTATCATATCATCAAAATTTTCATGATCACAAAAAGAAACCCACACATCTTAGCCATCACATTTACTCCTTTCATGACCTTCAGCCCTAGGAAACCACTAATTTATTCTGATATTTCTTAATTGAACAACCAGTTCAATGTAGGGTGCTGTGCATTGCTAGTGTGCTTTAGAATTCAAGACACACTGTTATACACTCTAATTTTGGTCTTCTCATCAATCTGTTAAAGTAAGTGGAGTAAGTGCTTCTATGCTGCATTTTTCATTAGAGAGCAGGAGGTGCTGAATGACAGCTTCGGCTTAAGGAATGGAGTAGTGCAGGCATTCAGGTGGAGGGGAGACGAATACAGAACGGTTTGAGTGTGACTTCATTTCTGTTCGCAAAATTTAGGAAAACAAAGGTGTGGTTGTTACATAATCTGGTGTCAATTTGGAACTTAAGAGGATTAAGAGAGAAGGGGTGGAGTCTACTCTGTCAATCGGATCACAGCCAATGAGGTCTCTGTGTGGGCATAGCCTTCTCCTGAGAATTCTGGAAATTCCTGTATCTCCGCCTTGGAGGCGGAAGACACATCTCTCTCTCTGCTGACTCCCTGCAAGACATCTCTGAGGAGAAGCCACATGGAACCTCCCTGATGCAGCCCTGGAAGCTGGAGAAGCCACATGGAGACCACTGCCAGTGCTGAGATGCTTTCGTCACTGGATCCAAAGACTTTCCACCCACTGGCCTGTGATTGTCCTGCATTTGGCAACATTGCATGTGCCTCATGACTCTGAAGAGGACTTTATAGATTGGTATCAGACATATGGACTAATATCAGACTTATGGGTTTGGAATGGACTGGGTTGGGATGCTTTCTTAATGTACAATTACCCTTTATATAAAGCTCTCTCTTCTACACATATGAGTTTCTATGGATCTGCTTCTCTAGTCTACCCCGACTAACACACAAGGCATTAAGCAAGATGAAGAAGCAAGGACCAAAGGCCTTAAATGGCATGTGGAAGCACGGAGACCAGACACCTGTAAGTGTTTGCTAAGATTTATGAACTGCTGGAATGCACTGTCAATGGTCTTCTTTTCTTGGGAAGAAAAAGCAAAAACACATGACAGAGAGTTCTCTGAGAGGATTTATTTTAAGAAGCAGTGGCCTGGAGAGGCACAGGCAGGAGGCAACCAGCTATCTACAGTCTCTTCCAGTAGTAGATCTTGAAGGCAGGTGGCTGAAACATGCCATCCATGCTTATGTGGAGTTATTCATAGCCCCTTAGAGAGGAGGGGGCTATGATCTTTTGGTCCAGCTGTAAAGTATACTCCCTCTGGACTCCCTCAACTGTGGGCAAAGCCTTCTACAAGGCCTTTTAGAAAATACAGAATGAAAGAGCACATACGATTTTGCCCTTCAATTCAAGTCCTGTTCACAAAGAACTATACTTTGGTTCTCTGTAGCTGTATAGAAAATCACTTCAGCACTTGGTGACATGGCAATAATTTATTATTGTTGCACACAGCTCTCTGTGTTGACTGCTTCCTCTGGACAGTTATCACACGGACTCTCTCACACGGTTGCCAGGAGGCGCTACTCTTATTTGAAGCCTCTTGTCCCTGGCCATCTGAAATGGTTCACTTGAATGGCTCTTGGTTGTGGCTGAATGTTATCTGGGCAGTTATGAATTGAATTCGGTCATCCAAAAAGACACAGTGAAGTTCTAAGCCCTGGTGCCTGCGGATGTGATGCGTTTGGAAACGGGGATTGTTGACGCTATTATCAGTTAAGGTAACATGAGGTCAGAGTATAGTAAACTCACTGTCATGGAGTCACAGTGGCCCCCTTGGGGTTCCAAGAAGAGAGTCATGTAGCTCCTAAGTTTAGTGATGTCCTTATAGAAGGAGAAGGGGCCAGAGACAGCGGGCAGGTTGACATGTGATGAAGGAGTTATGCTGTAGCTGCCAGCCAAGGAATGTCTGGGGCTACTGGAAGCCTTGAGAGATAAGACATGATCTTTTTCCCGAGGCTTCAGAGAGAACATACTCCTGCCATTACTTTGAATTCAGCTTCCTAGCCCCCAGAACTGTGAAGCAATACATTTCTCTGGAAACTATAGTTCTGGAAGCCAGTATTTGGAATGCAAGGTATTGGCAGAGTGAAGTCCTATGGGACAGTTCTATTCTGTCCTCTGGGATCACTCTGGTTTGAATCAACTTGATGGCAATGGGGTTGTAAGCCCCCCAGGTTGCCTGAGAGCCCATATGGACTGTGCAATAAGCTTCCTTCAGAATGTCTTACCATGTTGCTTAAACTTTTCCCAGCACAGTGGCTGTGCTGTCTGGGAAATCCAGACTGGCTTCTCACACACGTCCTTAGCACCTTGAAAGAGATGGCTGGAAGGCTACACTCCTCTGACTTCCCCTCAATTTCCTTGTTGTCTCTGGGCTTCTTTATGGGGTCACTCTAGTATGATAGTCAGACCTTTAACATGCCACTTAAGGGTTCAAGGACATGAAAGCAGGAGCTACGAATCCTTTTACAGACTCGGCTTGAAGTGATTGTATCGCTTCTGTTCTACTCCATGTGCCAAATTCATCACTGGTCATCCTTGGTTTCAGGGGAGAGAAAATCTCATCACCAGTGAAAATGGAGTGGGGCCCACATCTGGCCTCCTCCAATTTCTGAGGCTAATGGATTCAATGCAGAGGTCAGACATGACTGCACCCTCCATCCCTTTTACCCTAGTCTGTCACCAGCCCTCCTTCCCAAGGCATGCTACTTCTGTAGCTGAGTTTTACAATGAATTTCAATAGCCACCTGGAAATCACAGTGCTCAATATTATGGGTTTGTCAGTGGAATTAACAAGTGACCATCCAGGTGAGAAATGCTCAGGATACAATTATTCAGCTAGGAAACTTCTGGCCCTCAGCCTTTTGGGTTGGTCTATGCCTTGCTTGGACAATGTCCCAAAGCTCTTCTAGGACTCCCAATAAATGCTCCCAACGTAGGTTACTTTGCTAGAAGCCTCAACTGAAAGGAACCCAGCTTCAGGTCCATGAGTCAGCAAACCCAGATCCTCCAATGAAATGCCCAGAGGTCCACCACTCCACAAGCCAGCCTCTTGACCCAAAGCACTCGGCTGGACTTGTTCTGTGAGCTGGGGAATCTACTTCTTTGTGCCATGCTCTAACTTTGGGTTCTGCTGTTTAGACTTCTCTGCCACTCCTCTTGGGTCAAAGCTGTCTCCTGGGTCAAGGAGGTTAAATGTGCTGATATCTTGAGGTCTGAAGGATGGGTTCTGATCCTTACACTTCTCTCTTGCTGGTAGCAAAGTCCCCCACTTTCTGCTTTGGACATGTCTCATTTTATACCCAGTCAATGGGTCTAACTTTGTTAAGAGTCCTTTATAGTTGAATTATACAATCTTTTTAATATTTCCCCCACCTTCTTATCTAGACCCATTAGGAAAACAAAGTTGTTTGGAGGGAGTAACAAAGGGGGTGGTTAAAAGACTCACATTGAATAATTCACTGCATTGCAGCACCTGATGGAAAGAGTGATGAATAATTTGTAACCATCTTCAACCTGTCATCCAGTGTGGGGTGGGGTGGGAGGGGGGAGAAGGGCAGGGTGTGTGTGTGTCAGTGATGTGTTGAGGACTCGGAAGAGAAGAACGCACAGAATCTCAAAACAAAGATACAGAAAGGTACCTTGACATGAAGGTGTGGACATAGGCATTGTGAAAGAGTGGCATAGATTGAAATGGGAAAGGCCTAAAATAGTTCAAACAATAAGTTATGTGGGCTGCATCTTAAGTCAATTCATTTATTTAGTAGACATTTACTGAGCAATTACATGAAGCCAAGCACTTGTACTACAAGGATTGGTACAACACACCCACTGTCTTCTGATGTTGGTGTATCTACGTATAAGGTGGCCTCCCAAATAAAGAAAAGTAGTTTTAATGTATCTGCTTGGCTCTCAGCAGAAACGATTACAGTTGATTTCCAAAGACTCCACATAGAAATAAATATTGTGAGGAAAGAACTAGGAGGCAAAGTGCAATTATAGATGTCTAAATAAAGGCATGTATATATGCAAATACATTTATATACGAGGATAGAGGAAATAGTTCTATGTGCATATATTTATAGGTTTAGTATTAAGGTGGAAGAAGGATATTGGGCCTCCATTCAAGTACTCCCTCAATGCAAGAATACTTTCTTCTATTAAATTGACATTCTATGATGCTCACCTTCCCGACACAACCGCTGAAGACAAAGCGGGTGAATAAGCAAATGTGGTGAAGAAAGCTGATGGTACCCAGCTATCAAAAGATATAGCATCTGGGGTCATAAGGCTTGAAGGTAAAAAAGTAGCCATCTAGCTAAGAAGCAACAAAGCCCACATGGAAGAAGCATACCAACCTGTGTGATCACAAGGTGCCAAAGGGATCAGTTATCAGGCATCAAAGAACAAAAAAATCATATCATTGTGTGCTCATCTCTATGAAAGATCACTAAAGACAAATGGGTGCATGGGTGAGTGTGGCGAAGAGAGCTGATGGTTCCCGGCTATCAAAAGATATAGCATCTGGGGTCTTAAAGGCTTGAAGATAAACAAGTGGCCATCTAGCTCAGAAGCAACAAAACCCATATGGAAGAAGTATACCAGCCTGTGCGATCACGAGGTGTCGAAGGGATCAGGTATAAGGCATCATCAGAACAAAATAATCTTACCAGAGTGTATGAGGGGGGAGTGCAGAGTGGAGACCCAAAGCCCATTTGTCGGCCACTGGAGATCCCCTTGCAGAAGAGTCTCGGGGAGGAGACAGCCAGCCAAGGTGTGATGTAGCAACGATGAAAAATAAAACTTTCCTCTAGTTCCTAAATGCTTACTCCGTCCCCCCCGCCCCTCCCCCCCACCACCTATCATGATCCCAATTCTACCTTGCAAGTCTGGATAACCAGACGATGGGATAACCAGACGATGTACACTGGTACAGATAGGAACTGACAACACAGAGAATCCAGGGTGGATGAACCCTTCAGGACTAGTGGTGTGAGTGGCAATACTGGGAACGTAGAGGGAGGGTGGGTTGGAAAGGGGGAACCGATTACAAGGATCTACATGTGACCTCCTCCTTGGGGAATGGACAACAGAAAAGTGGGTGAAGGGAAACGTTGAACAGGGCAAGATATGACAAAATAATAATTTATAAACTATCAAGGGTTCATGAGGGATGGGGGAGGGGGAGGGAGGGGAAAATTGAGGAGCTGACGCTAGGGGTTTAGGTGGAGAACAAATGTTATGAGAATGATGAGGGCAATGAATGTACAGATGTGTTTTACACAATGGATGGATGTATGAATTGTGAGAGGAGTTGTATGAACCCCCAATAAAACAATTTTAAAAAAGGAAAGAAATATTGCTGTAAACATATGATGATGTTGTTGGCTCAGCACTCCTGATGGGCAAAAAGGGAAAGAAGTATTTGTCATTATTAACAAAAATAGACGAAAGATATAGGGCAGAGTAGCCAAGTGAAACAGATTTCTCAAGAGATATTCCCTCTGGTGGGTATATGTGCCTTCATAAAACATTGCTTGGAAGAAATGGGGTATTTTCAGGACTTGGTTTTAGCTGAAATTACTCAAAGGTCTTGAGAAAATAGTAGCTATAATTCATATTTCTGGACAAGGATTTTTTCTGACAGACCCAAAAGGAATCCTTAGAGGGATGTGAGATTGCTGGCAGAGGAAGAGCTGCCTTCCTTGTTAGAGTTCATTTGATAATAAAGCAAGTTGGTTGGGGAGAAAAGGCTTTTTGGGGGGGAATTTAAATAATTGAATTGACCAGTTTCAATAGGTAGGTATAGCCATGACAACATGCTGCAGCACACAGAAAGCTTAACAGAGAAAAGGAAGATGGTTTCTTTCAGGTTGTAAGACTGCTCTTCTGAGTTTGTCTTGAGTCTTAGGCTAGTGTCCAGCTGAGCATCAGGGAGCAAAGGGTCATCGATCTTCCTTGTCTCCTCTTTCTAACCCATCCATCAAGCACCCTAAACTCACTATCTTAGAAAAAATGATTTCATTACATATTTCTCCTGTTTAACCACATCTAGAAACTCACCCATGTTTGTATAAACAAATATGCTCCCTAGTTTTGTACTTCATCCTAGTAAGCTGACCCTATTATCTAATTTTTAAACTGGCTATCACCCCAAACAGCAGAGCAGTTCACTGGTTCCATACCCTTCTACTTCAATAGCTTTACACTGTCTGAAACATGTTGCCTCCTTTTAAAAATTTCATTCTAGATATTCTTCAAGGTCTTCCTGTACAATGCCATTTTTCGGGGTCACTCTTGTTTTGGGTTGAATTGTGTCCTCCAAAACGTGTGTGTAAGCCTTTACCTTGGTGCTGCTGGCTGTGAGTTTGCTTGGATTAAGCATTAGAATGTTATCCATAAGCTAACATGAGGTCATACTGGAGTGTAGTCTGTCCTAATTAAAGATGAGACCTGTCCTTAGAAAGAGGAGAAGATACATAGAAACAGACACCAAAGGAAGACAGCAGCGTGAGGACAAAGCAGACAGAATTATGCTGCAACAGCAAATCATGGAATGCTCGAGGTGTGAGACCATGTGGTAATTACATAATCTGGTGCCAATTTGGAATTTAAGAGGATTAAGAGTGAAGGGGTGGAGTCTAGTCTGTTAATCGGGTCATAGCCAATGAGGCCTCTGTGTGGGTGTGGCCTTCTCCTGAGGATTCTGGGAACTCTAGTATTTGCTTCCTTGGAGGTAGGAGACACTCCTCTCTCTCTTTCTCTTTCTTTCTCCCACACCAGCCCCCTCTCTCAACACTTGGAGACTCTCTACTAACAAGACTCCCTTCCTGGGAGACATCCCTGAGGACAAGGCACATGGCTCTACACTGATAGACCCCTTGCCCTGGGAACTGGAGGAGCCACGCCGTGACCCCTGCCAGTGCTGAGATGCTTGCAATGCCATTGGATCCAAAGACTTTCTACCCACTGGCCTGTGATCATCCTGCATTCGGCATCATTACAGGTGTTTCGTGAATCTAAAGAGGACTTTACAGATTGGAATTGGACATATGGGCTAACACTGGACTTATTGAAAAATGTATGACATACCTACTATTTACCAAGTCCCAGACATATTACTTTAAGACATATCCTGATTGTTCAGAAAGTTTACGTGTGAAAGAAGAATGCTAAAGGCCTGTCGGACTCAGTTTGTTTCACAGTGGTGGTTTGTGTCATCTTGAACTGCTCAAAACTGTACCACCAGTACTTCAAATACCAGCAGGGTCACCGTGGTGAGTAGGTTTCAGCAGACCATCCAAACGAATCACAAACTAGGCAGATGGAATAAGCACTCAATCTCGGAGGGATTAGCCCCTGGATTGGACCCCCCCAAAAAAACCCCAAAATCAAACTCATTGTTGTGCAGTCAGAGATCTCTGTATCTTTTATTGATCTGGGTTCAAATATATTTTTCAGAGACTTTTACCCAATATGCACATTAAAAAACAAAACTCACTGCCATGGAATCAATTATGATTCATAGTGACCCTGTAGGAGAGGGTCGAACTGCCTTCCGGAAAGCAGAAAGCCTCATTTCACCCCCAAGGAGTAGCTGGTGGGTTTGAAGTGTTGAATTTGTGGTTAGCAGTTCTACATACAACTCACTATACCACCAGAGAATTCATGTATACATACATGGGGGCATTTTTATATTTTATAGAAAAATGAAATTAATAGTCAATGTTATTTTTAGAACTTTTTTGAAGCCCCTCAGATTTATAATTTTTATATATTTACTACTTTCAACATTTGTGTTAACCACGAATAAAGTTCTATTTTATTTTTTTAAGAAGGAAAAGAAATACAGCTGGAAGGTTCAGTGTTTTCTTCCCACATGCCAGTGGATCATCTTGCTCAATTTCTGAAGCACAATTTCTGCTTCGGAGACCGCTGGTCATGAGGTTCTTCCCAGCCCTGCTGTTCTGGGAGTCTGTGACTAGGAATCGAGTGTTTTCTGGTCCTGCTTATTGCTCATAGGAAAAGCCATTTCTTAGGTGCTTGGGGAAATGAAGAGCAGAATGCTTCTGTGGGGGAGCACGAAGATTCCATCAAAAGCTCAAGGCTGGGTCCCGGGTCTCTGCTGGCCAGGCCCACTCTGCTAGTTCAGGTGTCTGTTAGGCCATCGCCACTTCTTTCACCTGTAGAGTCTATCTCACCTCCTAGGGACATTTCCCACCATGCATCTGGCATGCCTCTCTGCTGTGACAGAGGCTTCTAGCCATCTGCAGATGGACAAACAACATCAGCTTGAAAACTCTTCACAATTCTGAACACTGTCTCGTGAGGATGGGAGCCTAGGGGGATTCTGTCTCTCCATGCTCTGGCCAAAGTGGCTATTCCATTCCTGGAAAAGAAAGGGAGTCTGGGAGAATTATAGGTCAGTTTCTTTGGGAGGACCACAGGGCTCAGGGGAGAGGCTGGCTGAAGCCCCGTCCCTTGTCCCCATCCACTCATAACTCACTTGAGAGATTGCAAAGTTGTCGGGACTGCCAAAGTCCTGCTAGCCAAGGCAGGCTTCTTTCCAAATGGGCTTCTACATTTATGTGAAACAAAAATAAAATGCTGTCCTCAAAGGCAGCAGACAAACCATCACGCAGCCTCCACAAGTGACTATTTAATGAAAGGCAGCCAAGAAGGGGTCAACCCAGAGTAGAATGATGTCTCAGTGGAACTCAGATACTGACACAGGTACAGGCAGAAAAAACCATCTGCAGAAAGTGGCCAAGCACAATGCAAGGCCCTCTGTGGGCTATCACTGGTGCGGCTTGGGCTTGAACCGCAAGCCCTAAAGTTCTGGTTCAAACCCACCAGCCCTTCCTGGGGAGAATGATATGGGTCTCTGCTCCTGTAAAGACTGACCATCTCGGAAACCCCACTTAGGATTGCTATGGATGAGCACTGACCCCCTGAGGGTGGTGGACCATCACACGCCAACATGGAGACTAGGGCCAGTCCGCTAAGTTTCCAGCTGAGAGGAACTGAGCAGCTGCTGTGGGTGCTGACCCTCACCCCTGGTTGCTTCTCCATTGCCCGAGAGGCTCTCACTGCATGCCGATAGGGCTCAAGATGAGAGAGAAGTGACCTGGAGAGGGTTGAGGGCTGGAGGGGGAAATGCCACCTCAGGAGACACATTGGAAATGCCGGGACATCACCAGAAACATCAGCCCTGGCCTGAGCCAAGACCAACAGCGGAGAAAGTGGAACAGAGATGAAAAGACCCACAGAAGCCCAAGCATACAGTCTTGGTCTGTGTGTAACAATAACAGCAACAAATTATCCCCCCCACAAAGTGTGTGTGTGAATCCGTATGTATGTGTGCATGGTTGTGTTTTGAGTGTATGAGAGATTGGAAAGAAAGACAATCAGAGCAGGAAACAGGTCAGACAAGCAGGGCTAGGGAATGGCTACTCAGTGGGGATCTAGTTGAGGCTGTAGGACTGGGTTAATTGTTTATATAGGATGTTGCCTCAGTGCACCACCCTGAAGCTTATAGTGCTGAATTCCTGGAAGTGACCTATTGAACATGACCTAAAACGTCCTCATCATCTGGTCCACCAAGCCCTTGACTTTTGTCAACATGTCCCCTGGACAGGCACTAGTGCTTCATTGTTAGTGTTTGTTTCCCAAAGAGTGATGTTCAGGTCACCAGTCCTCTTGATTCTCCTGAGCCCCCAGAAAATGGCAGGCTTCCTCAAATTGTCTAGATTAGAGCACCTTGAAGACCTTTTGGGGTTCCCCCGAAGGAAGGCTGAGCTGGGGAGAAGCAGGACAAGAGCGAGAGCTGAAAGGCTGTTTCTTTGCTCGCATCTCTTTTGCAGCATCTCTCTCCTCCTTCCTAGGGGTCCAGAGGTTCTCTTTCCCCCATGACCCTAAAAATGCTGAGTCCCCCTCCTGTCCTGCATTCTGATCAATCAGACTACTCAGGTAGTCCACATCTCCCCGAGAAATGACTGGATGCCCTCAGTTTTAAGAAAGGAAGTCATTTAACAAAGTGGTGAATTTATGTAGACTTAACAGACTCGCTGTTACCCTACAGGACAGGGCGGGTCTGCCCACGTGGGTTTCCGAACTGTAATGCTGTACAACAGGAGAAAGCCTCATCTTTCTCCCACAGAGAGGCTGGTGATTTCGAACGGCTGACCTTGTGGTTAGCAGCCCAATGTGTAATGCCTCGATGACAGGGAGGGTAAACAGTATGTAATCAAGATTGTTCTTGAAAATGGCACAGGAAGATTGTACTCCCTCCCCTTGACTATTTTTTAAATTGGGTTTTTTTACAGCTCTTGTCACAATCCATACAGATATCTATTGTGTCAAGCACATCTATATATATGTTGCCATCATCATTTTGAAAACTTTTCTTTCTACTTAAACCCTTGGTATCAGCCCCCCATTTTTCCCTCTTTCCCCCACCCTTTCTTCCCCATGAACCTTTGATAATTTATCATTTTTTTCATATCTTACACCAACTAGTGTATCCATTCACACACTTTTCTGCTGTCCAGCCCCCTGGGAGGGGGCCATATATCGATCATTGTGATCAGTTCCTTTCACACACACACACACACACACACACACACACACACACACACACACACACCTTTCCCTTACCCTCCTAGTATCACTATTCCCATTATTGGTCCTGAAAGGTTTATCGTTCCTGGATTCCCTGTGTTTCAAGCTCTTATCTGTACCAGTGTACATTCTCTGGTCTAGCCAGATTTGTAAGGTAGAATTGGGATCATGATAATTGTGTGTGTGTGTGTGTGTGTGTGTGTGTGTAGGAAGCATTGAAGAACTAGAGGAAAGTTGTATGTTTCATCAGTACTGTACTCTACCTTGACTGGCTCGTCTCTTTCTTGTGGCCCTTCTGACAGGGGATGTCCAATTGACTACTGATGGGCTTTGGATCTCCACTCTGTCTTCCCCCTCTTTCACATTGACATGATTATTTTGTTTTGTGTCTTTGATGCCTGATACCTGATCCCATCAATAAATCATGATCACACAGGCTTGTGTGCTTCTACCATGTGGGTTTTGTTGCTTCTCAGCTAGATGGCCTCTTGTTTATCTCCAAGCCTTTATGACCTCAGACACTTTATCTTTTGATAGGTAGGCACCATCAGCTTTCCTCACCACATTTATTTATGCACCCATTTTGTCTTCAGTGATAGTGTCAAGGTGAGCATCACAGAATGCCAGGTTATTAGAACAAAGTGTTCTTGCATTGAGGGAGTACTTGAGTGGAGGCCAAATGTCCATCTGCTGCTATAATACTTTGTAAATAAATATATGTACATAGATCTATTCCCCTATCATTATATATAAATGCATTTACATATATACATACCTGTATTTAAACCTCCACAAATGTCCTTTGCCCCCCAGTTCTTTCCTCTATTTACTATTACTTTTCTCTTGTCCCACTATCATGTTTGGCCTTTGTTCAAGTTCTGGTAATACCTCTTGGCTACATTAACCTTGATCAAGCCCCCCAGGCATCCTTTGCCCTCCTTGCCATTGATTTTAGATCACTTGTTCTTCCCTTGTTGCTAGGTTTGTTGGCAACCCCCTTTCCGTTCCCCCACCAACCCCTGTCTCACATCCCCCCAGAACTGTCGGTCCCATTGTTCTCTCCTGTGGATTATTCAACCTGCCTATCTTGTCCAGATAGACATGCTGAGAAAATAATACACACAATAACAAAGCAAAGCAAAATATAACAAGCAAAGAAAACAAAAAACAAAGCAACAACTAAAGCAAAACAGAACGGAAAAACACCAACAGCAAAAAAGAAAAGCCCTTAAACTGTTGCAGGTCTGTCCCTTGACCTTGAGGAGGGTCTTCTAGGCTAGTCTGCTGGGGTGCCACGCCCCGGCCCCCAAGTCCACCTTTGGCATTCCTCAGACTTCCTGGCTTTGCTCCCTCTGCTGCTCTGCTGCACATCCTTAGTTTTTCCCCGGGGGGTGGGGTTGGATCAGGCACATCTCCTGCACCGTGTCCCCACTGCTGTCTCCCATTGAGCTATGGGTCAGTGAGTGACATCATATCTCCTGGTGGGGCTGGCCCTGTGATCCTCTCTGTGCATTGGCTGCTCTGAGCTGGAATGTCGTCTTCAGAGCTTGGTGGGCCGAATGTGTTCCACCCTCTCTCCTTCCCTCTACGTTTGTTCCTGATCAGAAGAGCCCCTGGAAAATGGCACTTTACAAGCCAGTTATTTTAAGTGTTTCTATGAAACACAGAGTAAAACTTGTCTGGTGAGCTGATTGAGAGATGGGATGTCAAGCTTAGTCTGGGGCCACACTGAGCAAAAAATTTAACCATCTGGTGCCCGGCTATCAAAAGATATAGCATCTGGGGTATTAAAGGCTTGAAGGTAAGCAAGTGGCAGCTCAGAAACAACAAAGACCACATGGAAGAAGCACACCAGCCTGTGTGATCACAAGGTATCAAAGGGATCAGGCATTAGGCATCATCAGAACAAAAAATCTTACCATAGTGAATGAGTGGGGGCAGTGCGGAGTGGAGACCCAATGCCCATTTGTAGGCCACTGGACATCTCTTACAGAAGGGTCTCAGGGAGGAGACAAGCCAGTCAGGGTGTGATATTTCAATGATGAAATATACAACTTTCCTCTAGTTACTAAATGGTTCCTCCTTCCCCACTATCATGATCCCAATTCTACCTTATAAATCTGGCTAGACCAGAGGATATACACCGGTATAGATAGGAACTGGAAACACAGGGAATCCAGGGTGGATGATCCCTTCAGGACCAGTGGTGTGAGTGGTTATACTGGGAGGGTAGAGGGAGGGTGGGTTGGAAAGGGGAACCCGATTACAAGGATCTGCATGTGACCTCCTCCCTGGGGGATGGACAACAGAAAATTGGGTGAAGGGAGATGTCAGACAGGGCAAGATATGACAAAATAATAATTTATTAATTATCAAGGGTTCATGAGGGAGAGGGGAGCAGGGAGGGAGGGGAAAAATGAGAAGCTGATGCCAGGGGCTTAGGTGGAGAGCAAATGTTTTGAGAATGATGAGGACAATGGATGTAAGAATGTGCTTTACACAATGGATGTATGTATCGATTGTGATAAGAGTTGTATGAGCCCTTAATAAAACGATTTAAAATAAAATAAACAACCGTCTTGGCCGAAGCATGGGCTGAAAGAACTATGCCTCCTTTTTTCAAACCTTGAGTTGACTGTGTCAAGTGATGGACCATTGCCACTCTTTCTCTGTTCTGGATACGCACGCGTATTTATGTCAGCTAAACATGAGCATGAAGAAATTCTATCACACGATCTCTCGATGGCTATACAGTAGAAAGGAAGTGTTAGGGTCACTAATTTTTTTTTTTAAAGCATTACTGAGTTAGTGCGTCAATATTGTCCCCAAACCCTCTCCGTCTTCAAAGAAGCACACGGGACAAAGACGATGATGTGATTCCGGAAATTTTAGGAAATCTCTCTGTGTCGTTTTGAATGTTTTTTTCCTCCACCTGAATTCTACTCCAACGGGAACATTTCTGAGAAATGGTCTGCTTTCTGATCCAGATAGAGCCCCTGGCTTAGGCCCCACCAGCAGAGGATGGTGCAGCGAGGCAAGGTGCTGCTGCAGCTGGGTAAACAGAGCCTGCATTGTTCCCTGCAGCATCAGCTGCAGCCCTGGCCTGGCGTGTCGCTTAGCATATATCTAACACTCTCTGGAGCCTCGCCGCTCTGTTTGGACAGGTGCCTTGCCTCCCCGGGGAAGCTGGGGCTCTGCAAATAAGGGTGACCACATGTTTCCCTAAGATGGATGTTCTCTTCTGCACGCTGCCAAGGGGAAACTGAGGTCCAGAGTGGAGAAGCAAAGCTTCCAGGCTGAGCAAACCAGCGATGGAGCCAGAAAGGGAGGCAGGTGTCTCACCTCCCTACTGGCCTCTTAGATTACCAGGCTCCCTTTGTTTGTCAAAACTGCTCTAGACAAAGCCCAAACCTCTGAGCTTTTGAGCTCGGGAGCTTGTAGCAGCCTTCCCGTCTATACTCCAGGCTGAAGCCTGAGCTGCAACAGTGGGGGGCTGAGCCAGTGACCCTTGGCCACAGCTGTTAGTACAGAGGGGAAAAGGAGGGGGCATGGGGTCTAGAGCCTGGAAAACATTCTCCTATGCTTTTAAAAATAAAATGCCCCTTGGCCCTACGACTACCACTACACACTCTCCATCCACGTCTCCTCTGCCCCAGCCCCCAGGGCAGGGAAGCCACCGGAGCAACCAGCCTACTCGTTTCTTTATGTTTGTCTTTTCTGTGTAACAGCCCACTTTCCACCCCTCTGCTAAGATGCTTCCTATTCTTCATCAGTTAAATGATCGGGACTTGAAATGGATGCAGGGGGAAGCCGTAGATTAAATGAGATGAAAAAGACATCCCCTTTGGAAGAAGGAGCCCAGCTAACCCGTGTGATCAGGGGATGCCCCTCTACAGAGCAAGGCAAAGAAGAGAGGACGACACACGTTAGGAGAGTGGGCGCTGTCTGCAGGAAAGAAGCACGCGGGGTTGAGGGGAGACACCGTGGGGTGGGGTGGGGCGTGCCTAGTCTTTATCCCGGGGTAACCACCATAGAGTACACCTTGTAATGATTTACGAAGCTCTACATTTGTTTTTTCCATTTTTCTCCTTTTCCCGTGTCTTAAGTTACAGTGACCAACATCCTATTGTACTGTATTGTGACCCTGTGTGTGTGTCCCAGTCGAACTCTGTTCCCTTGACTTCTCAGCGGCCAATTTTTCGGACAGAGACCCCCTAGGTTTTTCTTCTGAGGTTCCTCTGGGCAGGCTTGAACCTCCAACCTTACAGTTAGTCTTCAAGAGTGTCAACGATTGGCACTAAAATGTCAGAATGAATTAACCAATTTCCTAGGGGTTAGCAAGGTGTCTCCTTTAGGATGTCGATCTAGGATCGTGTGTTCCTTCCCAGGTGACATAAAGATGTACAAGTAAGTGTCTTGGGTGGTGGAGGCCGTCCTTATCCTAAATTAATTAAGGAAGTGGCCTGTTGGGCGTGGGCTACAGATAACTTAGCCACACCAAAGGTTTGCCCTTCATCCTTTGATGGGGAAAATGACCCCAGCTAGTTTTCTCCTGTACTGTCTGAAATTCATCAGAGGGCTGCAGAACGATCTCTCTCAGGTAGCTGGAAGACCACAGAGCCAAAAGCGTGTCTGCATAAAGGAACTCCTGATGTTTTTTCAACAGAGAAATGTGGTTCCTGCCTTCTTCCCAGGAATCCCTCTGGGCTGTCTCTACTTGCTGACCATGGTGCAGAGACTTGTCTTTTATCTCCCAAAGGGCTGGAAGACAGTCCCAGGAATGGCCTGGGATGCAACTCTGCCTAACCCCAGTTCCAGGAACTCACTCTTCCAAGCATTTCGGATCTGTGGGTCCTCGTGAGGTCTTCTGAGGCGCTCAGATGTGATCCCAGGGTCTCCAAGTGCGTGGGGATCGTTGTGTGCACGGTTGTTTAGAATAAGACAGCACGTTGCTAGGCAATGCATTTCCAAAAGGGAGAGTGTGAAGAAAAAAATTATAAATAAACAAATGACAGGGATATCATCCAAAGTCTGTTATGACAAGAGAATTTGGTCCCATTTCACTTGGTTTGGATGGGAGTATCATGGGGGTGTCAGTGTTTGCTCAGCTCCAAAATGAGTTTCCAATCTTTCTTCCAGCTCCTCGCCCTCTGTCCTCGGCGGTGGGGAGAGCTGAGATGAAATACGGCTCTCCGGAGGGCCAGGCCTTTGTGAAAGGCTATGACAGCTGTAGCCGAGCTTTTGTAATCTGCACCATATCCCATTACATCGCCAGGCTTCTTGGGTTCTTTCCCAGCCTCAGGGAAAACACACACACACCCTTTCTCTTCTTCCTCCTCGCTTTAACTCTCCCCCTGGTTTTCACTCTCTGAAAGGTCATCACAGTTGTTCTTTTCACAAGTTTAACTCTAACTTTTGATGGAAATTGGCGGGAGACTTGCAGAAAGGCAATCTCTCCTTTAGGACGTGTCAAGCCGTTGGAAGGACAGACTGCCATACTCCGGCTCCCAGGAGGTGGGGGTAGGTGCCCTTTGTCATGAAAAGGCTTTCCGGAACCTCATCAAATCTTGAATGACAGCTTGCTCCTGGCTGCCTCTTTCTACAGCAACGGCTGTAATCTTCGTGGAGTCTACATTATCTCCCCCGCCACCCATCTCCTTCACCCTTACCTTTGGGAGGGAGCCTGGCTTCATAGTAGGGAAGACAAGTGAGAATCAGACCACCTGGATTTCTAGCCCCACTCTATGAGTCACAAGGTGTGTGCCCTTAGTAAATTCATTTCATCCCTCAGTTTGCCCGTCTGCAAAATGGGGTTACTGCTACTTCCGTTATCCTGTACAGACTAAAGGACACTGTCTCATGTCAAGTCGGAAATGGTCTAGGCATGAGGTAGGAACTCAACCATTGTCCCGTCGTAATGATCTTGGCTGCGGTGAATCCTTTGGTATGATGGCCAGCAATAGAGTGTGGCGACGTCTTTGCCATGTTTTGGGGGAACAAAGATGGGTACCAGGGTGCTGTGTAAGAAAAACTGGAGTGGGTCTTGGGTTGAGGAGGAAGGAAAAGTGAGAGAAGAGAGGAAGAAAAGAAAGAAGTTCTTCAAGGTCTAGTCATTGAAACTTGGTAAACAATCCAGAAATGTTAAAGGCCCAGGTGAGAGGGAAATTCCGTGATTGACACCTGCTCCCATGAACAACTCTTGGGACTGGATTCATGGGCCAGGAAGCCCTGCCTCCTGTGACTAACAGAATTTTCAAAGCACAAAGTGTGCAGGGTCATGAAAGCAAGGGTCTTATTAATTAGAATCTAAGTTACTTCACTCTGGCACAGGGATCAAGAGCGAAGAGGGATACAATTTGTCAGATAGGACTGTCAATCCCAAATGGTGGGCTTTGAATGCTACATCGTGCTAGGCAATGATGTTCTCAAATAGATGACAGGCATAGAAGTGCTGTGCTGCCAAGGCCAAGGGCCTCTGATCTGAAAGCCAAGTCCTGCTTCCTTGCTTTTAGCTGAGTAAATGGGCCCACTTTGTAAACTCTGAGATGGAATCATTTATGAGAGGGGAATCAAGTGTAACTCCCGGGGTGTTATAAGAAATTGATGAGACAAGGTACCTCAGCGTTCTAAATACCTGTTGAATGAATGGTGGCATGAATGCATGAGGACCAACCTTTCATTGACATTACATTCTTCCCTTTTGATTTGCTTTTCCTTCTTGTCAGTTCATTAACTTACTCTTCCTTTTCTTAGCTTCCTCTCTTCCTGTTCTCCTACCTCACCCCTTCCTCCCTCCTTCTCTTCTTTCCCCCTTCCCTCCCTGCCCTGCTGCTGCTTTTCTCATCAGTGCCCCCCTGGTTATCCTCCCTTTGTAGTATTGCATTACATCTAGTCTGAATTAATGAATTAGCCATGCTACTTAAATCAAGTCCATCGGCATAGAGCAGATACTACCAATGAGCCAGGAGAGGGCTGCCCCACTCCGGGTGGTGATGCTTAGGTGGTGGGAGATAGAGAGCCCTGAGAACCTAAAAAATAAAATAGGCTCATGAATTCAAGGGCATGTGGCAGTTCTGAGGAAGAATGGAATAGCTATAAAGTAACAGCACTAATTCGTTCTTGTAGCCAAGACTCCATCTGCGAGATCATGTGCATTTGGCACCATGAAGATGGAAGAGAGAACGGAGGGGAACAGAGAGAAGTGGGACACGATGTCCTGTTACACTGTTGAGAGAGAGTCTGTCTACTGCCAAGGGACACAGCAAGAGAAAGGCTCCCTGCATTCCTCAAACATGCATGAAAAGCATAAACTATCATCAACCACTGGCGGTAGGCTGTGGAAGAGGGTGGAAGCTATCACAGAGTGTTCCCAAACCTGGTTGTGTTTTTTTTGCAATGAAATTTCTTTCTGTTGTGGGGTATCAGCTTTGTTCATCGCATCTAACTTGTAGCTGAAATAAAACCTTGTTTTCCAGAGAGCTGCAATACCTTTCATGGCCACTGGGCAGGTGACCAGGAGAGACCCTCCCAAAGTCATCTTCCCATCTCCCCATTTCCAGGAAGTATTGTACGAGGCTCTATTTGTAACGGCCATTGTCAAGATCTTTAGAGAAGGCAACACTTGGTCCTTCAAACCACATTTTGATTCCTTTGGAAACATATCAGGGCAAGCCATGTCAAATTGGTAATGAAACACAGAAATTACATCACCCGGTTGAACAAGCGTTTCTCTATTTTATTCTATACCTGGGGCTAAATAGTTCAGACAGAGCCGTGGGAGTCATGATGGAAATTCACTTCTGACACTTGCTAACCTCTCTATTAGCATCACTGCCTCCCCCATTGTATGATGAAATAATGTGCACCCCTCCTCCTCCCCCTCCCCCCAACATATTCTTTGTGTTCTGCTAACACTGATTATTGAGATTTGGAAATTTGGGGGATTAGAACATGTACATTTGTGTTCTATTACCCAAGTTCATCTTCTTCTTCTACTTTTTAATTGATCTCTGGTAAAAGTGAAACCCATCATGTGCCCATTGAGAATTCATATCAAACACACCTTGAACTATCTAACATCCTTATGCTTTCAGTCAGTGTGCTCTTTGTCAACCCTAACTGGATTCAGCTCTCTACATCCTCTGCTCTTACCTGTTGTGGACTTAGAGTAAAGTTGTTGCATTCCCAGTTGGTCTCAGAATCCACTTTCTTGGCTTTGGATTGAGTTGGGGACTATTTGGGATAAAGTAATGGCTTATGAGTTGGGCTGCTAACCACAAGGTCAGCAGTTCGAACCCCTCTGCTGTTACTCGGGAGAAAGATGAGACTTTCTAGTCCTGTAAAGAGTTAGAGTCTCATCTCTGAAACCCACAGGGCCAGTTATACCCTGTTCTATAGGGTCCCTCTGAGTCAGAATCAATCCAATGGTAGTGAGGCTTGAGTTTAAAACTACACATCTAGTATACTTTAAATTTTAATTGTAAGCAATCTTGGCTCTATTAACTCTCCTAGAAGTCAAAAATCAGACATTTTCTAATTACAGGTTTTTCTTTCTTTTAATTTTTTTCCTTTTCTTTTTAAAAATTAATTAATTCTCTTATGGGTCATTGGTTTTCTTTTTTGTTGTCATCGCTGTGTTCTCATTCATTGTTTTGTCTTGCTATGGCTTGATTTTTGGCGCATATTATTATCTCTGCAGATCTATCTAGATAAGAGGCTGGATGAACAGTCTGGAGGAGAAAACAATGGGACCGATGGTTCTGGGGGGACATGGGAGAAGGAGAGGAGGGGAAAAGGAAGGGGTGTTGGCCAACCCAGGAACAGGGGAGCAACAAGTGACCCAAAATCAGTGGCAAGGAGGGTGTGAGAGGCCTGGTAGGGATTCAGCAAGGACAATGTAAATGAGAGAATTTAATGAAACCCAAATGAAGGCTGAGCATGATAGTGGGATAAGAGGAAAGTAAAAGGAAATAGAGGAAAGAACTAGGAGACAAAGAGTATTTATAGAGGTCTAAATACAGGCATGTACATATGTAAATATATTTGTATAGGATAGTAGGGAAATAGATCTACATGCATGTATTTATAGGTTTAGGATTAAGGCAGCAGATAGACATTGGACCTCTACTCAAGAACTTACTGAATGCAAGAACATGTTCTATTAAATTGGCATTCCACGATGCACACCTTCTCTACATGATCACTGTAGACAAATGTGTGCATAAGCAAATGTGGTGAAGAAAGCTGATGGTGCCCAGCTATCAAAAGATATAGCATCTGGGGTCTTAAAGTCTTGCAGATAAACAAGCAGCCATCTAGCTCAGAAGCATCAAAGCCCACATGGAAGAAGCACACTAGCCTGTGTGACCACGGGGTGTAGAAGGGACCAGGTAGCAGGCATCAAAGAACAAAAAATCATATCATTGTGAATGACAGGGAATGCAGAGTGGAGACCCAAAACCCATCTCTAGGCACTAGACACCCCCTTATTGAAGGGTTGTTCGGAGGAGATGAGCCAGTCAGGGTGCAGGGTAGCAAAGATGAAACATGCAACTTTCCTCTAGTTCTTAAATGCTTCCTCCCCCTACCATTGTGTTCCCAATTCTACCTTAAAAAAATCTGGCTAGACCAGAGGATGTACATTGGTACAGATAGGAACTGGAAACACAGGGAATCCAGGACAGATGACTCCTTCAGGACCAGTGGTGAGAGTGTCTATACCTGGAGGGTGGAGGGAGGGTAGGGTAGAAAGGGGGAACCAATTACAAGGATCTACATATAACCTCTTCCTTGGGGGATAGACAACAGAAAAGTGGGTGAAAGGAGACATCAGAGAGTGTAAGATATGACAAAATAATAATAACTTATGAATTATGAAGGGTTCATGAGGGAGGGGGAGGGAGAAAATGAGGAGCTGATATTAAGGGCTCAAGTAGAATGCAAATGTTTTGAGAATGATGATGACAATAAATGTACAAATGTGCTTGACACGATGGGTGTATGTATGGATTGTGATAAGAATTGTACGAGCCCCCAATAAAATGATTAAAAATGAAAACAAAACAAAAAGCCCTCTCTCTTGGCTCCCAAACAGTCAAGGTGCCCAGCAAGGGACCCTGTTAATCTGGTGATGCTGGCTGCCTTTTGCCTGTCCTTGCTTCTCCCATCATTGCTGCTCCCCAGCCTTCACCATCTGGATCAGCCACTCTGCAAACGCTGAGCCTCAGTTCTCTTTTCCTTTGAGATTTCCATTGGCTTCCATGTGGAGGGCTTCTCAGCATCTAACCCCCTGTTTCCTCCTCTCACAGGGATCCCACTGACACTCTATATCTGTACCCTCCCACACCTTCCCCCAGGTGTCCATGTTCATCTCCTGGATTTAAGCATCCTGGATCTCATCACGTCTTCTCCCTGCAGCTTGTGGGTGATCATGCATGGCCCAGCTGCCTTCCCTGCCCAGCCCCCTCATGACCTTTATTACATTCGCATGTTCTTTATTGCCCTATATTTTGCTCTGGGCTCAGGCCACCTTGGCTTCTTGTGAGGACCCTCTCCCTGGTGTCTGCTACCTTGACAATTGCACTTTGAGAAATGGGCTCTTCTTTGAGCATAAAAGCACAAAGAAATAAAGTATCACCACTCCATATCAGGGGGTTATAGTGGTCAATAGTAGAAAATTCTGACTCCCAGCCGATGTACCTCAGGTACGCTCACCCCTCCACTCTCAGGTTCATGGGTATTGCTAGGAGGCTGAAAAGGTTTCAGTAGAGCTCTGGAACTCAGCCAGACATGGAAGAAAAACCCTCTGGAAACCAGTCAATGGAAACCCTGTGGATCCTTACAGCCCAATCCATAACCCATCTTCCAGAGAGAGGAGGCCTGGTGGCATTTTGTCTCTTCCATTGTGCATGGGGTCATCAGGAGTCCAGGTCAGCGAGAGAGCAGCTAGAAACACCAACTAAAAGTACCGTGCATGGCCATGACAATAATGATGGCAGCTCACTGACATCAAGTGACCCTGGTGGGTTTCAGAAACTTTAACTGTTTGCAAGAGGAGAAAGCCCAGTCTTTCTCCTGCCGAGCTGCTGGTGGTTTCGAACTGCTGACCGTTTGGATCACAGCCCAACTTGTAGCCACTAACACCCCCCCGCCCCCCAGGGCTCCTGCAATAAGGATGCTAGTAACCAATCCGTGAGCATTGCCTATGTGCCAAGTGGTGTGCACAGGGGTTTTCTTTGCTATCTTTTCCCTACAGTACGGTCTCAAGGCAGACATTACATCAGAGGAGACAACGAAGGACAGCAGAGTTGACGTGGTTTCCCCAGGTCACCCAGAGCTTGAATAGGAATCTGCTGATGCGTAGACTCAATGTGTACTGATTCTCACACCCCTGGGCAGAGGGTGGTCAACGGTGGGGACACGTGGCAGCAGGAGTTGCTAATGCCGGAGACATTTTCATGGATTATCCATTGCTTCTCCATGGAAACACTAAAGAGACCTGAGACACAGCTAGCCAGGTAGCAGAGAACACCCAGTCAGTGAGTAAACTCGAATGAATAATTTTCTTTCGTGGGTTGCTTGGTTTCTATTTGACCCTGTTGCTTGATGAAGGTTCTGTCACCATCCCAGTTATGTACGGCCCTCTGAAGGCCGAGGACACCCTTAGCAGTACACCAGGCTGTGGTTCCCTTCAAGCAAAATGCTGCGCAAGAAATGAAGACTTCTTCGTGCCGCAGCAGCTTGGGAGTACGCAGTGAGAACGTCCCTTTGGACACCGGAGGAAGCTCTCATTTAGCTCAGTTGGTTTGCAGGCAGAGCTAAGAGGATTCGGTCAGAGACTCAGGCCCTGTGGGTGGTCAGTCAGCACCGCTCTGTTCCATGGCCACAGCCCACGCTCTAACTCCGGCCAGACGTCTTGTAACACATATGGCATGCTGGGACCGTCTCTGTGGAGAAGGGGAAGTAAGGTGTGGGTGAATCAGTTCAGCGTCAACTCCTTGACCACAGTGCAGCTCAGAGCACACGTCCAGGAGGGATTAGAGCCACGTGCAGAATCCAGCCCAGCAGTGACGTTGCGCTGTTGGGAATGCCAGCCCAGGGCACGCTTCCTTGAAGAACACCATCATGCCAGCAGGACGTCTTTGGTGCAGCACCACCACTCAGCTTGTGCTGCGATGGCTTGCACGTTGAGCTGATGGGGGACGTTTGTGGTTAGATGCCATGAACTTGACCCTGGCTCCGAGTAACCCCATGTCTGCAGAATAGAACTTTTCCATAGGGTTTTCAAGGTTGGGACCTTTCAGAAGCAGGCTCTCAGGCCAGTTTTATAAAGTGTCTCTTGGTGAATCTGAACTTGCAAGCTTTTGGCTAATAATCATGAACTTACCCGTTTGCATTGCCCAGGGACTTCTGACGCGGCAAGCTATGCCACAAGTACTTTCAACAGTAGCAGAGTCACCCACGGACAGGCTTCTTTTCTTTCTTTCTTACTTACTTACTTTCTTTCTTTCCCAAAATACTTTTTTTGGGGGCTCTTAGATCTTTTATCACAATCCATACATTCATCCAGTGTGTCAAGCATGTTTGCACATATGTCACCATCATCATTTTCAAAGCATTCTTTTTCCACTTGAGCCCCTAATATCAGCTCCCCATTTCTTCCCCCTTCCTCCCCCGTCCTCCCTCCCTCACGAACCCTTGATAATTTATAGATTATTATTTTGATAGCTTACACTGTCCTCCATCACCCCTCATGCACTTTTCCTTTACTCAGCTCCCTGGGAGGGGGTTCTAGTTTGATCCTTGTGATCGATTCCCCTTTCTCCCCCCATCACTCCCCCTTACCCTCCTGGTATCTCTACTCTCATTGGTGGCCCTGAGGGGTTTATCTATCCAAGATTCCCTGTGTTGCAGGCTCTTATCTGTAGCAGCGTGCATGCAATGGTCTAACCCAATAAGGTAAAATTGAGGTCATGATAGTGGGGGGAAGGAAGCAGCAAAGAACTAGAGGAAAGTAGTGTGTTTCATTGGTTCTATACTGCATCCTGACTGGCTCATCTCTTCCCTGTGATCCCTCTGTGAAAGGATGTCCAATTGTCTACAGATGGACATTGGGCCTCCTCTACATCCACCCCCCTGCCCCGTTCACCTTGGTTATAGCTTTGTTCTGAGTCTTAGATGCCTGATACCTGATCCCATTGACACCTCATGATCACACAGGCTGGTGTGCTTATTCCATGTGGGCTTTGTTATTTCTGAGCTAGATGGCTGCTTGTTTATCTTCAAGCCTTCAAGACCCCAGACACTTTATCTTTTGCTAGCCATACACCACCAGCTTTCTTCACCACATTTGCTTATGTATCCATTTTGTCTTCAGCTATCGTGTCAGGAAGGTGAGAATCACAGAATGCTGGATTGTTAGAACAAAGTGTTCTTGTGTTAAGGGAGTACTTGAGTTGAGGCCCAATGTCCATCTGTAACTTTAATTCTTAACATGTAGATATGAGTACATAGTTCTATCCCCCTCATTATATATATATATATATATTTACATATATACATGCCTGTATTTAGGCCTCTCTAAATGTCCTCTGCCTCCTGGTTCTTTCCTCTATTTCCTTTTACTTTCCTCTTGGATGGACAGTTTTCAATGGGGCTTCCAGACTGTGACGTAGTAATAAGAAAGGTGGGTGATCTATTCCAAAACTTAGCCAATGAAAACCTTATGGATCACAACAGAATCTTGCTTGATACATTGCTGTAGGGCGAGTTCGTTAGGTTGGAAGCCACTGTATAAAAAGGGTGACAAGGGACTCAAACATGCCAAGGTTCATGAAGGTGGTAGCACATCAGGTAATGTTTTCTTATGTTCCAAATTGGTCACTGCTGCACAAGACCTCTTTAGAGTGTTGAAGAGCAAGGATGTCACATTGAGGAGGAAGGTGCACCTGATCCCAGCCATGGGATTTTCAAATGCTTCAGATGCATATGAAAGTTAAACATTGGAGAAGGAAGACCAAAGAAGGGTCGCTGCCTTTTGCCATTGTGATGCTGGCGAAGATTATTGAAAGTACCCAGGACTAAAAAGAACAAACAAATCTGTCCTGGAAAAAGTGCAGTCAGAATTCTTCCTAGAAACAAGGATGGTGAGACTTGGGCTCACATATTTTGGGTATATAGTCAGGAGAAACTAGTCCCTGGAGAAGGACATCATGCTTGGTGAAGCACAAAGGCAGGGAGGGAAAGGAAGACCCTAAGAAGATGGAGCAACACATTGGCTGCAACCGTGGTGCTTCTTTTAGTGACAACAGGGTCATTATGAGTTGGAGCTAACTCGTCAGCACCAGACAGCAACAGCAAGGTGAGTTCAGCCAGCTCAAGGACAACTATTGACAGCAACATATATCATCGGCTTACTTCATTTCAAGGAAAATGAAATTGAGGTCCATGTAGATTAACAGACTCAGTTGTGAAACACACACACACACACACATACACACACACACACACACACACACACACACTCACACACTTTCAGTTCCTTGTACGTAGGCAGAAACATTGTAGAACAGACTCATAGGTAGAGACCTTGTGGTAGTTATATAATCTGTTGTCAATTTGAGACTATTATGAGTGGAGGAGTGGAGTTTGGCCTGCCAATCAGGTCGCAGCTTGATGACCTCCTTTGGAGGTGCTAAGGAGATACATAGTTTGCTGGAGGCCAGACCCACACTCAGTGCCTAAGAGACGTTACTGACAAAGAGTCTAATCGAGCTAAACTGATGCAGACAGCTCTGGAGCCGGAGGAGCCATGTGGAGACCCCTGCTTACAGTGTCACTGGATCCACAAGATTTTCCACCCACTGAGCTGTGATCTTCCTGTTTTCGGTGTCATTGCATGTGTTTTGTGAGTCTGAAGGGGAATTTATAGATTGGTATCGGACATATGGGCTAATATTGGACTTACGTACTTGATCTGGACTGAGCTGGGATGTTTTCTCAATATTCAATTCCTCTTGTATATAAAGCTCTTTCTTATAAACATATGAGTGTCTCTATGAATTTGTTTCTCTAGTCTACCCAGACTAACACAACCTTTTTAATGCTATCTTACCTTTGCATCTTTATTGAGATCACCATTTTTAACCACAATTTTACTCTCGATGATTGTAGTTCTAAGTCTGTAGTAATATAGTAAATCTTGAAATTAAGTACTCTAAGTCCTCCAACTTTATCTTTTACTATGTTGTTTCCACCTTTCTAGGTTCTTTGGGGAATTTAGAATGAACTTGTAAATTTCCATCAAACAGGCTTAGGTTTAGGTTAGGATTGGGTTGAATCTATGGGTCCATTGGAGGATTGACTTACATTTCTGATTTTTTTTTGTATTGGTTGCATCCAATAGATTTAAATGTTCTGGCATCGAGTTTCAGAATCCATAACACAAACGTGGAGATATGCAGGACAATTGGTTTCTTTAGCGCTGATTTAAAGTGAATGAAAAGAAATACTTACATTGCATGTTTGCTTCCTGAGTCAGAGCTGTTGGTGCTTCGTTGAAAATAAGGTTACTTACCTGAGAAACTAAGGAGAAAATTAACTGTTGTGCACACCTGTTATGGAGGAGATTTGTAAAATACTTGTTTCAAACAAGTATCTTACGAGGTAGGCATTGCCTGCTGTACTTGACAGACTGGGAAACTGATGGATGGAGGGGCAGAGCTAGGCAGATAACCCACAGGTGACACAGTTGACATCGAAACCCTGCTGTGTCTAACCTCACTCTGATTTTTCTCCTATATCAGTGGTTTCCAAACCTTGACCAGCAGTGTCCCAGGGGCCTGAAAGTGTTTCAAAACCCATGTGGGTCCAGGGAGAAGAGTGGATTTTCCCCAGTACCCTGCTGCTGCTTCCACCACAGCAGTTT
The DNA here is from genome assembly GCF_050624435.1 of Tenrec ecaudatus. Classification (NCBI taxonomy): domain Eukaryota; kingdom Metazoa; phylum Chordata; class Mammalia; order Afrosoricida; family Tenrecidae; genus Tenrec; species Tenrec ecaudatus. Next base: position 21,764,542 of record NC_134542.1, on the reverse strand, counting down.
TCCTTTGATATGTTTTATAGTTTGTGTTGTGCTTTAGAAAACAAAACAAAACAAAATATAGCTGTGTTGTTCAAGTCAGCTTGAAAAGCACTTTTGCTGCCTTTCCAGTCACGATTTCTTTAATTTTCTCAGACATCCTGCTGTTTGTCGGTGGTGTCCAGTCAAATGTGACTCACTGTGAGTGGAGTACAGTGGCATTATCGGTTTTCCTGGGTAGTGCTCTTCATGAGAACAGACCACGGTGATGCTCGTGGGTTTGAACCACAGACCTTTGGTCTAGCGGTCAAGCATTTAACTATTGTATCACCAAGGCTTCCGAGGACCAAATCTGAAGAGACTGAGGGTACTAGTGACCAGTATTCAGGCTTGCAAGGATCCATGGCTGGGTAGTGGGGTCACCCGTCCCTTGGGATTCTGATGTGATGCTCTTTCAGTCATGTGAGGTTGGCCCAAGGGGTCATGGGTGTAAATGAATGAAGACTGCGAGTCTATTGGCATCCAGTGTCCATTCTCACAGCTGAGTCTCGGTCCAGGAAGACTAGCAGTGCTTGTGGGGAGAGCCGTTCTCACAGCGCTTGCTTATGCGCTGGGCGATTCCAGCTCTCATGTCTCCAGAGCTTTGATGACCTCCTTTTTTGTGGGCTGTTTCTAACCTTCTCTCCTTTTCCCTCATCAGCCTTGCCCTTGGCAGCCACCCCAAGAAACCCAAGCTCCTTCATCTTCTCTCGCTCAGAACCTGAAAGAAGAATTTTGCTGAATGCTTCACGCTCTTGTCCTTGCCAAATCTCAGGGCCAGATCTCCCGTGTGCCAGCAAGTGCAGAAGTTGTTTGGATGAATCCAGAAATGACCTCGGACCTTTGCTCAACACTCAGATGACAGGTTCTCTCGTTCCCCACCACACCCCAACACTCATGCTTCTTGGAGCTTCAGGAACGATTTTATGGCTTTTTTTTTCATTTTCACTTTCTCTAACGCCCTTCTTTCTGCATGTTTCCCATTTATTCTCCCTTATCACCTCTCTTCTGGAAAATGTATCCGAAGGGTAAAATCTCAGAATAAGAAGGGGCCTGGGAAGAGCAGCCACCCACTTTTCTGCTTCTAGGCAGGGGTCATACTTGTCCGGATAAGGATTCTCTCTTTTGAGAGAATCTCGATTGAAGCATCTCATTTAAGCATCTCCGTAGTTTGCTCAACGATGTCTGTTTTTATTCTCATTTTCCCCCTTCTTCCACTTAGAGCTTCCATTCTATTCCTCAGGAACCGACACAGAATGACGATTGCTGACGTGACTTGGTGAAACACACACTGCCCTCTCTTCAGGCATAGAAGAGAGCCTTTTCATGGGCCAGCCGGGACTGCTGAAGAGTCAGATCTGACATGAGAACTAATGGGATTCACAGAGGTTACCAGTGGTGGTCCAGTGGTAGGTGACTAATTTCAGAAATATTTGATGACCATCAGATGCTAGGAGTGGAGGTACCCTGCCAGGCGATGCAAGTCTATGATGGTGTCTACCCAAATATTAAAATGTTTACTTATGCATGATTGATACTCCGGTGATTTGGTTATAAATTGAGTGCTTATGGAACAATATTAACTTATTTAGCCATTTATTTAAGCTGTCTACCTAGCTGTGAGTCAGAATCCACCTGACGAGAGTGGGACTTCTCTAGATATGATCAGGTCTTTTTTTGGTTTTGCTTAAAGAGTCATACAGGTTGGATCAGTTATTTGGGGGTTGCCTACTTTTGCTGTGCTGTGGACAGATTTCCCTGAGCACAGACGTGTGAAATTTCACTCACCTTGTCCCAGTGACTTAAATGGACAGAAGGGTCAAGCCCATCTGTTTTCCTTGACCTGAACATATTTCAGAAAATGCCTCTTATTTCAGTTGCCTTTTTCCACCCCGTGTTAATTTATTCTCACTTCTCAGACCTAGACTGGTCTTCCCTGACTATTCTTAGTCTGCTTTGGAGAAAGGATGTTGTATCCTCACCCCTCTAAAAGTCCCCAGCAGAGTTCAATGAGCCTTTATCTTCTGATCAGTTGGGACTCTCTGGTGCTGTAGATCACACGGCAGAGTAACGTTAAAGAGTTGGGCTGAATTCACGATAGTGAATGGAATGGGGGCTGCGTATTACTTATCATTTCAAGGATGGGGGCTGGAAGTCGGAGTCTTTGACTACAAGCAGATTTACTCTTCTCACCCTTGATGAAAAAATGAGAAGGCAAAAATGCATCTCACTGAGATCTTCCTGGCCTTGTGAATGGGTTGGAGAAGTGATGTGGAGAGACTTAACAAGGCGAGAGGGGACATTAGAAGTCCAGAGGCTCTCAAGCTGCCAAGCTGCATCATTTCTATTTCACATGCTACCTTCACAAGCGCACGCGTACACACACACACACACACACACACACACACACACACGGCTCGTGTTAAATGATGAGCACAATGTTGGACAAGATAAGTGATACATGAAGCCGTTTCTCTGCTACGTTCTCTCCTTAACAATGGAAGAATATCTCAAAGAGTGGAATTGAAGGCCTTTCGGAGACACAGCATCACACGACATGGTGAGTCAAAGCAGTGATTCCTCTCGCTCTTCCTCATAAGCCCCAAAGCTGAAGGGATGCCATGCTTGGTTGGTCCATGAGGTCTGTGACATCTGAGATGACATGGGAGTTGGCATCCCTGCCCTTAGGTGTGTCTCAAGCTGCTCATAAGATGAAGGAATTTGCTCTTTGAGATAGGAAAGCTGGAAACAGGGAAGGTATGTCTTAGGTGGTCATTTTCCCATATGATAGGCATTTTGTTTTTCTTCATTTGTACAACTCGTTTCTCCTTGACCACTGCTATGTGTGAATAAGAAGTTTAACGATAGATGATGTGATTTTCCACATGTTCTGTTTTCTATTTCTATGACCCAACATTTCCCACTTTACCCAAACATTAACAAATGCCTTGGAGAAACTCTGATTGGGACCTTGACCAAGAGGTACCAGTGTATGGAGGCGAGAATCCCAGAGAACCTCTCTTCTAGGCATCTAGAGCTTATAACAACCCAACTTTATTTCTGTCCCAACTAGTATGAAAGTGATTTTTGTTAGTACCAGTCCATCTGCCCCAAGTCCAGGAAGTGAGCACACTGAAACACAGAAGAAAGAACATCGGAAAGTCCTAGATAAAAATGAGGGGCTTACATCCTTGAGGATGTACATTTTGTTAGAGCAAGGGCTCAGGAACTATCTGTCGAACGGAATCCATCCTATCTCAGAAGTTGCTTGGTTCCTGCTGGAGTTTCCTTCCACGTAGACTTACATGGTTGACAGGGTGAAAGCAAACTCTGCACCTTCCATGTTTTCAGTTTTCTGCATGGTATCAGTGATCGAGAATGGCGAGGTGGTTTGCTGGGGCCTACAACCACTGTTCAAACTGAAGGCAGCACTCGGAGCTCTGTTCTGGGGAAGAGGAGAGCTTCCATTCACTCATTAATGTGATAAGCTGTCTCATACTTATTGCATGTGATGGAGAATCAGGCTGCAGAGAAATGACCCAAGCAAGTCTGACTTCAGGCTCTGTTGCGGCTTTCTTTGAGTAAATGCCAACTTGAAATTCACGGGAAGAGTGGAAATAGTCTAGGCCAGAAGAAAACATGTTCTCTTCCGGAGATTAGGATCCTTGGATTTGCGATCAGCATGCTTTCACTACTTGCACGGGATTTTACACTCAGTCACCCTACTGGTGGATGGATTCTACACCCACAGAGCCACTAGGAACTTCACAACTACTTTTTATCCTCAGTTCCCTTTGTGGTGCAGCAGAAGTGAGTTGTGCATGTGTCCCACTCAAAAGATAATCCAAGCCCACCACCATTGAATGGATTCCAATTCATAGTGACCCCATAGCACAGGGTAGAGCTAACCTTGTGGGTTTTCAAGACTATCACACTTTATGGGAGTAGAAAGCCTCATCTTTCTTCCACAGAGTAGCTGGGGGCTTCAAACTGCTGACCTGTTGTTAGAAGCCCAATGCATAACCGTTACATCACCACCATAGCGATTTAAACCAGGGTGTTTGCCTAAATAATTGCCAACTTTCGTCAGTGTCTATCTGTACGTACTGTAGACTCCTCACTGACACCAAGCCTATGCACTGCCCCTTTGATTTTGTTGCTGTGGTCAAGTTCAAGGTTCAATGATTTCTTCTGGGCATCTGAGAAGGACTAAGACCTTGAGTTCACTCTTGAGTTCTGGTGAAACGGCGCTCTTCTCATGAGCTAAACTGCACAGCTCAGCTCCCCTCACTGCCAGGAAGCCCATTCTGACTCACAGTGACTGGAGGATGGGTTAGAACGGATCCTGTGAGTTTCCAAGACTGTGTCTCTTCACGGGAGTTAAAGCCTCATCTTTCTCCTACAGAGCGGCCAGTGGTTTTGAACTGCTGACTGTCAGCAGCCCAGTGTATCAACACTATGCTGCCAGGACTTCTCCTTAATTAGACTAGCGGCGCTCCTACTCAGGTGAACATCAAAATCATGGGGAAGAAGGGGCTGTTAAAACAAAGAATATTGAGCCCCACCCCAAAGAGTGCATTTCAACAGGACGAGGCTATGCCCAGGACGCTGCCTTTTAAAGGAATTCTGTAGATGATTCAGATGAAAATGACCCGTGGACAACTCTTGACCCATGACCTCTGCTTTCAAAAATCCCCTAAGGTCTTTCTTCCTTGGAGCAGTTGGCAGTCAGAGTGGTTCCTGTGCTGGACCTTCATTGAAACCTTAGCAGGCTGAGTGTCCTTGAACAACCTAACCCTTGTCTTGAGAAGCAGACTGGGTGATACACACTGTAGCCACATCGCTGCGGCTTGGCGTCTGACTCAACCACTTATTAGCTGAATGGCCAGCAAGTTTCGAATCCTCCCTCTGCTTTAGCTTTCTTATTTGTAACATGAGGATACCATTACCCTCTGCCTCATCAAGTTGCTGTGTGTGTTAGCTGAGTTATTATTTGCAAAATGCCTAGAACGGTGCCTCAATTGTAAGCGCTATGTTCACCATTCACAAGCAAAATCAATTATTCCTAAAAATCCACCCCATGATTTAAAAACTAGAAGGTGCCTCACTAAAGCAATTGTACTTTAGAGATGAGAGCACCATAGTTCAGAGAGGAAATGACCTCTGAGAGCACAGCACAGCTCTCTCACATCTCGGGAAATGTCTTTCTCTTTCTCAAACTTCTAGTCCGAACACCCTCTCTTCGTGTGATGATGAACGACATTTCCTGTTGTATAGCTTCCCACACTGACAGACAACCGTGAGCATTCTCTTCAAGTTAAACCTAGCACCGCCTGCACCTCTTAAACCCAAACCCAACTCATCTCCATGCAATCAGTCCCCAATCATAGGCGCCCTATGGGACCGCGGGCAGAACTGCTTCCGTGGGTTTCAACACTGTCACTCTTTGGGGAGTAGAAAACCTTATCTTTCTCCCAAGGAAGAGCTGGTGGTTTCAAACTGCTAACCTTACGGTTAGCTGCCCAATGCATAAACACTACCACACTGGGACTCCTTCAGTCCCACCTGCTGCCTGCTCATTGATCACCTTGTATGAGCTTAGCTGAGTTTCGGATCCCTTACAGGAACTGTGTCAGTCTTTCTAGATTACATTGTGGGTATTGTGAAAATTCTTAGTGTCTACGTATGGAAAATAGTTTGCCCACTCACTTTCTGAATTATTTGCTTCTTATGATTGACCTCCGGTAACATGCCAGAACATTCTGGTGTTTTGAATTAGAGTTGACTCTTCTCTTAAAGAGTGAAGATGGTAGTCCAATGACTCACGGGTCATCAGGTAAGTCTATCTACAGGTGTATTGTCTGTGGGGATTGAGGACTTGAAATATGGTCAGTGCAACTTAGGAACTCAGTTTTATCTTTCATTTTCTTTCCTACCGGTCCCTCTACCTTGTCCCCCACTCCTGGCTCTGCTGGTGGTTGTCGACTAATCTGGGATGGAGCTAATTGCCTGGAAGACAACCAAGTAGGTTATGTAGATTAGCCTGCTTCTCTCCATCTTGTTGTCCCAAATGTTGTCCTTTGGGTTCATATACCTTTCACTTAGTTCCTTTATTCAGCTTCTTTGATGAATGCTTTTGAGGTTCTGTTATTGTGCCGTGCCCTCTTCTAGTCACGTCCCCCCAACTCTCTCATCCCATAAATATGCCTTTCTCAGATCCCCTGTTGACAGAGAATAGAAGTTCCAGGGTGTGCAGAGCGAGCTAAATGGATATGAATCCCTTTCTGGGATTCACCTCAATGAGCAATCTATATGTGCAGGATTTTGAAGGAAATGTTCAAAAGTTAGACTTTTAAAATTCAAACACTCAGACCTATAGGCTTATACACGATATAACAACTGATTTCTATTTTCCTGGAGCAGCATAGCAAGTAGACCCAACAGTTATAAAAAGAAAGACTTCAGATTTAAGTGCCTCCATGAATGACTACCTCTTTCATCAGGAGACCAGAAGAACTGCATGGTGTCCAGCTACCGTTACTGAATGTTCTGATCAAGAAATCAATAGATGGATACTGTTCCAAAAGGGGAACATTAGGAATCATTATTCAAATTCTTGTGAAAACCAGACTTGCTGAACTCATTGAGATTGAGAGAAATCCCAAATTTATTGCCTGAGATAATTATTAAACTTTGAACATAAACTGTCCCTGAAGCCATATTTAAACTGAGCACAGTTTAGCCAAATTAGTAAAGAATGTCTTCTTTGAACATAAAACACTTTTAAAGAATTCTTTGTATGAGATCAGACTGATCGCAGTAACTCTAGACCATAAGTGAGAGACTTAGTCCGTGAGCCTAAGTTAATGGTGATGGAGTAATGTAGTTCGAGAGGGCGAGAAGGAGGACACACATGAAAATTTTAGCCAATGTCACCAACCTTACACGTAGAAGATGTTTTATTGCATACAGGCTTTACCAAAAAAAACCTATAGGATTTAAAAGTCTAATATGCATAGAAGCCAACATGGCTTAATAGGAATATTTTGGTAAGTAAAATTATTTCTATGACAGAATAGATGCTTTCAGATATTGAAATGGACTACTTACAGCCAGAGAATTGAGGTGCTTGTCCATACTCAATCACTCCCTCCAACCTCATCTTCAAAGCTGAAACACAAAAGCATTGGGAGAAATTGCTCTGTAAGTTCCCTCTTGGCTATGAAAACACCTTAAGAAATTAGGATTTAAAATGTAAGATCAGCCACAGATGCCCTTTGCTTTCTGCAGTAGGTGTGTCCTTGTAAAGTTGAGTGTCAATATTTTTCTCATTAATTTAATTATATCTATATATAACAGAGAGCTGCATATTTAAAGAAATCATGTAGTTAATCTCATTGCAAAGTCTTCTTAGAGTTATAAGAATATTTTTATTTTTAAGGCTAGGTTTTCTTACACAATATTTTCTTAGAAGTAGAGGCACATGATGTTGATGCAGATTGCCTACCGGAGATGAGTCATAGAAGCAGATACTTCAGGAATTCTATATTTATCAAATATTTTGTATCTCTATTTGCTTTGAAAATGTCACCAGCATTTTCTTAGGGGCCAAGGCAAAGAAATGGCTGGGCCCTTCATTTCTCTCTGATCATGTAGGCCTATCAGTCCCTTCTTTCATAGGCTCCTCCTCCTTCAGCTCCCATCCCAAACACCTTTTAACTCATCTTTTAACGAATCATTCTTTCGTACTCTGATGGCCTTTCCACAAGCATCCGTTTCTCCATGGTAGAATAATCTTGTGGTCTGAGTTGAGAATTTCAGCACTTTCCTAAGGGAGGCAGGTGAGTTGGTAAGAAACTCAGAGGTCGCCATCGGGCATAAGTCACATGTGTTAGGGACCGATGGTTCAGTCATGGAATTCTCACCTTCCATGCTGAAGACCTGGGTTCCATTACTGGCCAGTTTACACAATTCACAATTCACACTACTGGTCTCTCAATGGAGGCTGGTGTGGCGCTATGATCCTGGACAGGAAGAAAGACCTGACAGTCTACTTCCCAGTAATCAGATCATGAAAAACCCCAAATCACAATGAGCTGAGCTGCAACCGACCTGGCAGCATCTTGTGTTGCTGTGTGGAGCTGCCGTGACTTGGGGGCCAACAGAATGGAGACGAACAGCAAAGACAGCCAAGGTGGCTATTAAGGACTTGAATGGCTAATGGAACCGACAAGAGAATTTTTAGCCTCATTTATTTTAATGGAAAAATGTGCACACATTTTAAATCAAGAAATTCTGTTCTCAGTTTCAGTACTTTTATTATTTATTTATTTTGATTTGCATCTTTAATCAAGCCATTAAAACTTTCAACCAAACACAAAATTGTGAATAAAAATATTTAATACGTATAAGAAATAAAATGTAATAAACTAAGTGTAAATAATAAAAAAGAAGTAACATGTGATAACTAAATGACAAAATAAATTTAAAAATAAATTATTTACTTCATATATACTATTTTATACTTAAATTTTAATCTAGTATTTTATATACAAATTATTCTAGATATTACTTAAAATTTATATTTAATGATATACTTTATTGAGAATTAAATATATTTATCTTATATGCACATAAATGTAAATATATGTAATATATAATGCATTTTAAAATATTGATATAATAAATAGTATAATGTATTGTTATAATGATATTTAATTTAATACTTTATTTTACTCTCTACTATAAAATACTTTAACTTAATTTTGTATTGCATATTTTACTTTATATTAATTTTTGCAAGTTACTTTAGATATACTTAAAATCATTTTATTGGGGGCTGTTCTAACAGTTCATACTTCTAAGTACATTCAAGGCCCTAGGCCCACGTTTTAACTGTAAGATTTATTAAATTTATTTGCAGATTATTTATAAAACTTTTCACATTTGAATTGTTCTCTTAGTGTAAAATATACACTGGGTTTTTGAAAATTATTATTATTTTTTAAATAATGTAAAATACTTTATGAACAATTCTTTATATTGGTTATATGCTGAAATGATAACATTTTACATCTATTGGGCTGAATAAAATATACTGCTAAAATGAATTTCATCTGTTTCTTTTTCCTTTTTCATATAACTACTGGGTCATCGGAAATGACAAAGGTGACTCAGGTTATATTTCACTGGATAGTGTAGGTCTAAGTTATAGCATTGCCTCTACTTTGTGACCGATTCTTGGGCCCTCCAAAATAGGTCAGTTATTCCTGCAGTAGGGGGTTTTTCGTGAAAGTCCTTCCCACCGAAGACCACCCACCACCCTCCAGAACTTACTCTTTGTGCTAGTGCCCAAGTCTGAATTTGTTTGTCAATTTCTTTGAGTGTTCGTTCATCCATCCCATTACTTTCTATTGTCTGATACCCATATGCACACTTGATGCATATCGTACTTGATTTAGAAAATTAGATTAGAAGAGAATATCACAAGTGTTTACTTTAACCTTCCTGTTTGAAGTTGAAAAAACCAGTTCGTGGGCTAGGGAAAAGACATGCTCAAATGCACGCCACCCAGTGTTGGTGACTCCATGACCACAGCTTGTCAGGGTGTTTTGTGTTTTATCTCACCAGAAATGATTGAGGCAAAACAGAGCTCTGGGCATTATGACAGGTCATTACAAAACAACAAACTAGCTAGCCATTAATGAAAGACAGATGATGCAGGATAAACCACATCATTAGAAGAATGACTAACTGGAATGGAGCATGCAAGGTTATTTCATGACAAGGACCTATGGAACAGGCAAGCTTATATAGTGGCCAGTATTGGGTGTTAGAAGGCTGGGACACTAATCCTAATTCTGCGATGAATCCACAGTCCCTGGGGCTTGTCCTTACATCAAATAGGGTGGAATGGGAAGTTTCTAGGCTTCCCCTTTGCTTCTACAAGCCACATCTTAAACATTCTAAGCAAGACCATTTTGGGCCTTCAATTGCAAAAGTATTAAGGCTCATCCATCTGGATTTTAGAAGGCTGAAGTTATAGGCCTGAAATATGTGCTGCAGGGGGTTGAGGTACAGGGGTACCCCACCCACTAGCTCGCTGGCTCATTCTCTCTCTCTCCTGTAACCTCACCTCAGGTTAGTGACTTCCTTATTAGCAGCAATGCGACGTTTTGTCACACACAGCTTTTCTAGGTCAAGTGCATTCACATTCTGAAACAAAGTGAAACATTGATTAAATCCACTTCCAGAAAACGGATTCCAATTCGTACTCTCATGATCTTGCACGGCAGTTGCTATCAAGTAGATTCTGACTCACGGTGACCCCTGTGCTTCATGGTGTTTTCAATGGCTGGCATGTGGGAGGTAAATCTCCCAGGCACCTTTGGGTGGACTCAAATCTTCAACTAGTCAGCAGTCAAAAGTGTTAACCAGTTGCACCACTCAGAGATTCCATCATTTGATGGAAGAGGATACCTTTTATGGTATGACACAATATCTCACTGTTATTTTAATTTGCTGCTTTGTGACTTGTGGGGTTGAACATTTTCTCCAAATGTTTATTGGCAACTTTCATTTGCTCTCTTATGAATTAACTGTGTCCCTCGCCCAAATTTCTTGAGTTTTTTTTTCCTTAAGGATTTGTCAGAGCTCTGTGTGTTTAGGAATGGGAATGCTTTCTTGTCATGTATTTGCAACCTTTTCTTGCAAACGTTCTTCCCAGCTTATGACTTGCCTTTCAACTTTGTGGATATATTATTTTAACTTTTAACACGGACATTTTTATATGGTCACATTTACCAATCATTGGATTGTAAAAATCTTACATCCCTCCTTTGAATTAGATAATGTTACATACAGAAATTATGTACTTTTCTCTGAATAACAAATTGTTTTCACACTGTTTATTAAATGGTCTATTTTGTTCCCTACCTTCCACATTCACTTTATCTATTCCACTGTACACATTATCAAAGGAGACTTTTCATCTGAAAGTCTTAACAGTAAAACTACATTATACCAGTCCATCTTGAATTGTGTATGATCTTTGGGATAGGTGGAAACTATGATGAAATAGAGAGGAGAGTATTGAATTATTGTTAAGTATACATAATGCCAAAAGTGTATGTATACAAAAATTCAGCTAAAAATGAAACGTTGCATGCATTCCGTTAGAAGTTTTGTTGCGAGTAGTTGACTTGTTGAATGGACTTCATGTACAAACTTCTCTCTTAAAAATCTCTATGTCTAGTGTCCACGTGGTAGGTGAGTAATACCTACACTGTGGGATCAAGCAGAGTTCTTCTTGTTGAGCAAATGGGCAAACGGACCAGGGAGTCTGGTTGTAGTTTGGGTGATTGCTCCCGGGTGCAGATGCAGTTGTTTCTGGGTGGGCAGTGTGGAGACCAAGTAGTTTCCAAGGGCACAGAAAGTCCTCTAAGCAGAGGGAGGAGGCTGTTGAAGTACTGCATCAGCCACCCTTGTGATCAAACAGGTCACTGGCTGCTTCTCTGAATTAGAACTCCCCTGGAAAGCCGTATGTTGAGCATGAGGAGAGTGAGGGTCTACAGACACCCCGGACTCTTTCTTCTCTAGGAAGATGGGTTCAGAATGACATCTGGGCTCTGAAGAAGACTTTCAAGTCATTAGAGTTCTTGGTTTCTCAGCCACTGAGGGCGTGCCCTGTATTCTTTTGAGGTTAGAATGTGTCTTCATTAAGGGAATATGAGCACACCCCACTGCTCACCCAACACATGTTCAGTGGGGCTCCAGAAAAATGCCATGGCTCTTTGGACAAAGAGGCAGCAGAGACGTCTTGGGATGACTTGGTTATTGTCAATTGGCCTCCCTGCTGTGTCTCAAATCCTTAAGTGTACCGATACCAGTATAGGATCGAGTTTGCTGTTGTGTGTGTGTGTGTGTTTCTCCTAAAGAAAATAGCCCATTTTGAATTGTGAGAGTTGGGATTAGTGGTAAAGGGAACCCCAGACCACCAGTGTCTCAGAAAATATACCATGCTTTGCTTTGCCTGTTCTCTGAATCTATTTCCTCACTGGCCTCCGCCCTCTCATTTATCACAGTGCCCCTCCCTTCCCCGAAGACATAGTTCAAAACTCTTCCCATGTTAACACCAAACAAGAGAATGTTCCACTTGTATTTCTCATGCACACACCCTGCCTGACCCAATATTATATGTGAAAAACTAGAAAAATTGCATTTATTTTGAAAAATATTTTAAACTTACTATTTTCTATGCAGAAGTTCCCTGGCTGCTGGACCAACATATAATCTCTTCATCCAAACATACTTCCTAGTATCCAGTTTTAATAATCTTGGAAATATTCTCCTTTGGAAATATTCTAATTTGAAATAAAAGCAAAGACTCATTTATTGGTGATGGTATAGTTACAAACTCATCTAAAATGGGATAATGGAGGTTTGTTTTGAAAAATCCTGTAGTGAGGATTGGGGAGAGATAAGGCTTCTTTAAGGAGTACTCTCTTCAACTCACCCCTTAGCGCTGAGAATTCAACAATAGACCATCAGTAGTCACTGGATTGTAAATAACAAAGAACCAAGTTGAATTAGTTTAAGAACATAAGGTAATTAACTAAAAGCTTCAAATCGAGTTGTATGGGTGGTTTGGGGCACAATTGATTATATATATATATAAAGTTATATATATATAAATTATAAATGATTATAAATATATATAATTTCTTGTTGACCCTCTCTGAAAATAATTATAGTGTTTAGTAACACGAGACCTTATTTTCAGTATAAACTCATCAAACTTCCCTAGACCTAGACATTAAGAACAGCCCTTCTCCAACCACATAGACTGGGAGCAGGAGAAGAATGGGAAAGGGATGGGAAGAAAAGTGTTGTTCTCAGGCGTGGAGAACTAAGTCGGAAAAACAATTGATGTCCCTTCAACAGATAGCAGATGGACAATGGGCAAGGAGAGTTCTCATTCTGCTCTGGAAGAACTGGCTATCATTCCTTCCTGTGGATAAGCAAATAAAGCCACTGGAATCGAAAAATGGATCGACATTGGAATCTAGAGGTACATAGGAGTGTGAATGGGTTAGTTTGTCCCACTCATCTCGATGGCTTCTGCCCTCCCTCTGTCCCCAGTCATCCTCTCTCTGTAGACTTTTGCAATCCTTGAAGTCCATTCCTAAAGCCCAGGAGAGGGAATGTTATGCCTTAGGGGGTGCTTTGAGGGTGCTTTGGGGTGCTTTGCCTCATGCCTGGTCCCCTCCTCTCCCCAAGGCATCAGCATGTGTCACATTCCACAGCATTGCTTTGTTTTTAATACATTGCCTCACTTTGCACGTCAGCCTGTGAGAGGGTGGTATTGACCTTACTGGCTGTCCCCTCTGCCATTACCAAGCTAGGGCCATAAGCATTAGCTCTTCATCATGAGAATCACCATGACGCAGCAGAGAGAGCACTACTTGGGGGACTTTAAAAAGATGTATTCTAATTCTGGTTTAAAAACAAATGAGCAGAGAGAGTTTAGGAATGTCTCGGATTCCATTTCTTTGATTAACCATATTTGATTAACACTTCCTCCAACGATAAGGTTCCTTCATGATCTGGCCTCAGAGCCCACTACATCCGTTCTGAGTTTTGCCTCTGACCATTAAAGAGAATAAAGGTTATGTCTTCGATTAATTTCCTGAGAAAAGAGGCAGTGGTTCTCAAACTTCCTAATGCCGCAACCCTTTCGTACAGTTCCTCATGGTGTGGTGACCCCAAACCATAAAATTGTTTTTATTGCTACTCCATAACTGTAATTTTGCTACTGTGATGAATTGGGAAACCCCTGTGAAAGGATTATTCGACCCCCAAAGGGGTTATGACACATAGGTTGAGAACCAGTGAGCTAAAGAGATAGGAGTCCTCCACTGAAGAGGTGGGTGACTTGGGGACAGTTATTAAATTCTCTGTGATCCATGTTCCTCATCTTTAAAGTGGGAAGACTAATAGTAACCACATCCCAGAATGTCAAAGGGGTTAAATGTATTAATACTTGGAGTGTACCTGGGACACAGTTAATTCTTATAAGCACCAGCTCTTGCTGCTTTTGTTAGATGTATTTTCTTTTAGTCGCTTCACATTTACTCTATGAAATCTTACACAGATAATTATTTTTCTATATGGATCTAGAAATAGCCATATAAATATAAATTCTTTAGTGTTTAGTTTTTTATCATCCTTAAAATACCTAACTGGTGCTCTCAAAAATGGTTTATTAATTCCAACCCAAATGACTAATGGAAACTGAAGTGGAAAACAGGAGTAACAATAACAATGTGACAAAACCAAGATCAACACAGAAAAATGAGTTAAAATAGCTGATGCGTTTTGCTGAAACTTACAAGAACTCATATCTCATGAATCAGGTAGACACGTTTTTGGTTGACCTAATTATTACTGTTATCAGTTTATATTTTTGCCTTTGCAATATCTTCAGAAATGATCAGTCGCCACTCCTATGTTCTCCAGCTTCATTCTGTTGTGAGCAGCATGGCAGTGGCTTCCTTCTGTGAATATGCTCACATTCATTCATTCACCTCACAAGCTAAGGCACCTCAGCATGAGCACGAGAAGACATCTGAAGAGGGCTACAAGGATCACTTGCCCTGAAAGCTCGTTTCCTAGTGCTGCATGGGACTGTCGTTCCTGTCCAGTAGCAATGTCACGTTCTGGGTTCAAACTTCACTCGTAGTTAAGGAAGTCCTAAATTGTTTCCTTCTAAACCGTGGACAACTATTTTAGAATTCGGGTCACAACTCAAAACCCTCTTTCTCACCTTCTGGGATAAATATTGAACACTCTTCAAGCACAGAATGAGGAAATCTTGATTCTAGATATTTCATGTCAGTTAAATATGACATAGTTTATTTATTTATTCCCTAATGAGGAAGTAGAAGGAGCAAGGAGACACTGAACATCAGACCAGTTACTAGCTGAGATTTTGCTCTGTTCTGTGGGACTCAGGGAGTCGGGAACAAATGTCAACCATGCTCTCAGCGTGTGAATCTGGAAAGGCAATCACTTTAAGTCATTAGTTTTGAAAATGGTTTAGGCCTGTTGACATGTTTTTAGGATGTTTGTTTGTTTGTTGGTGGGAACTAAAATTTAGCAATATTCAATCCCTGTCATTCTCCAGTTCTCAAAATAATATCTTGCATTAGTCAGGGAACTTCCATTTGAAGGTATTGTTCTTCCATAGGGAGCCCCGGTGGCATATGAATTACGAGTTGGACTGTGAACCATAAGATTGACAGTTCGAAACCACCAGCCATTCTGAGAGAAAAATATAAGACTTTTTACTCCCAGGAAGAGTCACAGTCTTGGAAATCACATGCACAGGTCTACCCTGTCCTCCCGGCTGCTACAAGTTGGCATCGACACAACGGCAGTGAGTCTGGCTTTGGTTTGCTTCTTATCTGAGTCTTACTGCTATACTGGTGGCAAACCATATTGACTGTTCAATTTAGAGAGTCTTTCACTTGATAAAAAAGGACACGTCTCAGAGTTGAGATACTTCTCCATTCCAAAGCAGAATAAAGGACTAGTTATTTGCTTCCATGAAGATTATAGCTTAGAAAGCCCTGTGGGACAGTCACATGGGGTTGCTGTGAGTCAAATATTGATGCTACAGCACCCAGCGACAACTGAAAACAAGAGGATGAAGTAGAAAGATGTCTCGGTGCCAGTGCTGTCATAACAGAAATACCACATGTGAATGGCTTTAACAAACGGAAATGGATTTTCTCACAGTTGGGGTCACCAGATATTCAAATCCAAGATGCCAACTCCCTGAGAAGGCGTTTTCTCTCTGCTGGCTCTAGGGGAAGGCCTCGTCTTCTTACAACATCTGTGCACTAGAGTTCCTTGAAGGTTGTCATCAATCTTCCTTTAGGATATGCTCAGCTCAGGGACGTGAGGTCCAAAGGATACATTTTGCTCCTGGCTCTTCTTTTGGGTGGTAGTCAGGTCCCCCTTTTAGTTCTCTCTCTTTCTCTCTCAAGACACAAGATAATGCAGGTCACAGCCTGGGGAAATCCCCTTACATGGGATTAGGACTGTGGCCTGAGTGTTGGTGGATCACATTATAGAGGCTGATCACATCATTCTATAACTTCCAAGTTACATCGTTTCATAACTGCTAAAACCCTTGAGAATCATGACCCAGCCAGGTTGACACACATTTTGGGGAGACACATTTCAATCCATGACAAAAGTCTAACACGTATGTATATAGAAGAACTGTATTTGGAGAGTTTTAGTATTCAACACGTCTCTCCATTGGATCCATTAAAATGAAACATCTGTCGAGATCATTGCATAGAAACACATTATGCTATGATGTTGTTGTTGTTGGGGCCATTCAGTTGCTTCCAACTCATAGCAATGCTGTGCACATTATACTGAAACAATGCCCAGCCCATTGCCATCCTCACAAATGGTCCTGTGCTTGAGCCCATTGTTGCAGCCACTATGTCACTCCATTCTGCTGAGGGCCATCCTCCTTTTTCGCTGTCCCTCTGCTTCACCAAGCATGGTGTATGTCCATTTTTTGTACTGTGGTGGCTTGTTGTGGTGCTTGGGTTTTGTCACTGGTGTACCAAATATCAGCAGGGTCACTCAGAGTGAACAGGTTCCAGTGAAGCTTCCAGACTAACAACAGGCCACGCGAAGAAGGAATCGGCTGCCCATTTTGGAGGAAGGAGCCACTGAAAACCTTAAGCATATCTTCGAACATTATCCTATGCTGGCGGCGTTCTCAAAATCTGTGATTTATGAGAGCACATACACTGGTCTGACAAAGATTTTCTTATTGAGTGAACTCTGATTCCATCAACTGCTTTTATAAAGGTTCATCAAACACTTGGATATCTGGAAAATAAATTAGTAGCACATTATTACTGTCAAGTTCATAACTTTGATTTTGGGATTGAAGTTTCAGTTTTATTTTAAATATTGGGAAACATTTCTCTGTTTTCATCTTTGGGTCATTTTTCCTATTCCCCTAAATTCAATTCTTTAATACTTGACTCACTGCCATGGCGTCAACCCTGACTCATAGTAATCCTACAGAACAAAGGACAACTGCTAATTTGGAGTTCAGAGATAGTAACAGGAACAAAAAGCCTCATCTTTCTTCCACGGAGTGGCTGGTCCATTAGAACCATTGACCTTGTGGTTAGCAGCCCAATTCATAGCCCACTATGCCTCTAGGCCACCTTGACAATGGGTCTGAGATGTTTCTTTGAGATTCTGTCCTCTTTCCTTGTGGCCAATACTCTGTACCAGGTTGCTTTGAGTCCACACTGATTCCACGGCAGTGAGAATCATCAGTACTGATGCCTTCTGTTGTGCTGGTTTTGTCCTTTTTTCTGGTTCACTAAGAATTGCTAAGAGAAGTACTGAAGATTTATTAGTCTATTGATGTTTTCCATGTCCTTTACTGCCCTAGCTCAGCAGGAGTCATTTTGCTCTAGACTACTCCTTTGTTCTTTCTGGAACATGTTGTCCCTCCATTCCACCAGCCCCTGACCTGGTCCATTCTCCACAAGTGTTGCTCAACATGCAGTGGCACCAGAGGTCACCTGCCTTGCCGTTCCTCCTCTCTAATGCATTGCATTCCCGTGACAAAAGTGGACACAAAGCAGGGGTGCTGTGAGTCCTGACTCTGAAGCTTGACTATGCAAATATCCTTAATCCCCTCCCAACCCTCACTCCAACATCACCAACTCCACTGCTACCCCTTACCTGTGTGCACACTACCAGGGACCCAAGAAACATTGGCCATCTATGGAAAAGGAACATACTTTTCACGTTGCCCTAGTAAAAAGTGTTTTCTTTTAACTAATTGGAATTTAGTCTATGGTGCCTTATTCTAATAATAATAATTTTTTTGCACTTATATATAGAAAACTATTTCATTTTTTTAACATTTTATTAGGGACTCATACAACTCTTATCACAGTCCATAAATATACATACATCAATTGTATAAAGCACATCTGTATATTCTTTGCCCTAATCGTTTTCAAAGCACTTGCTTTCCACTTAAACCCTTTGCATCAAGTCCTCTTTTTTATGTGAAATTACAAACACACATGTCAATTGTTTGTGGTTATGTCCCTAAAATACTAAGTTGGCCCATGTTCTCCAAAATGATCTGTTAATTCCAAGTCATGTGACAAGCATTCCTCTTCAGTTGCTTATTCCTGACTTAGGAGATATCACAGTTAAGGTTTTGTGCCTACTTGGCTGGGAAAGGATTCTCCTGGTATGACAGGTAAGGCTTAGTTATCCCCCATGATAAAATCATACAAAGGTGTCCCCGAGGATTGTAGTGATGGGTTCTTTAGGGACTTGTAAGAACAACCTGGGTGTGGTGTTTTACCTCCTCTGACTTTACAAGGACAAAAGAGAATCCAACTCAATATCAACCCAAGACCCATTCTGACGAAACCGAGGTTAGACATCTCTGCTTTTTCTCCTTCCCCAATTCCAACATAACCCACCCCTTCCCCGACAGCCTTGACTTCTCTTCTGGGTTTAGTTATTCACTGCAATCACCACTTAGAACGCAGAGACAATTGTCATGATCATGGTGTTTACTAGGGAAGCTAACAGGCTTCTCAGCTATGGGACTTCTTGACCTCTGTCCTGCTCAGGCAGTGTGACAAAGCTCCTTTAGTATTGTTGGTAAATGCCCAAAGGCCACCCAATCTAATATAAATCTCAGTCTGAAGACACTCAGTTCTAACTGTATGAGTCCATAAACCTAGCTTCTCTGATTAGATGCCCTCCTCCCCCAGTGAGCCGCTCCCTTGAAGGCACTCAGTTTTACTCATCCAGAGCCAGAAAGCTCATCGCTCTGTCTCATGCTCTGACTCTTGTCTTCCAGCTTCTGCTGATTCTCTCCCTCTGCCACTCCTCTGCAGATCATTGATGTTACACTTCTCTGTCCCCTGGGTGGATGAGATCGATGCACAGGAACCTTGGGTTCCAAGGGACACCCTCTGCTCCTGGCTATCATTTCTTCATGGCAATGAGATCGCCTCCATTTCTGCTTCTGAAAGTGTTTCCTTTTACACCCAATGGGATGGCAAGTTAGCCAGACCCTATGTTAGAGTTCCACATTTTGACAATCACAACTAACCATGTTAGCGACCACAATGGACTCACATAATACTATCAGCACCTTCTCTTACCTTCACCCACCAGCAGAAGATACAATGCGCCTAATCATGGTCCCTGTCATTCTGTGATGGTTTAAAAAAGGATGGCTAGAAAAGTCTTATCGAGTAGAAGGCTATGCTATAGGATTCCAAAGCCCTGCCAATTCCAAACCCATCTATTGACATGCACTACCTCTCACAAAGTTGGGGGAAGAAATACTCCCTCCCTCCCTTCTCTTTCTGCTTTGTGTTCCCCAGAGAGCTTTGTCTAAGTAAAAGCTTGTCTGTATCTTATAGTAGGGCTGTGACTTCGTCAACACGAGACTCAGAGAGAGTCTATGCCATGTCCTTTTTTCAACCACCATCCCCCGTATGCCCATGCCCAAGAGCCAAATTGAGTCACATGTCTTATTGGCAGTTGGCGCTTTCCTTCTCTAGTTAAGATCATAAGCTTTTCACCCTTCTAACTGTGGTTAATCAACCTGCAGCAGGAGAATTGGCTGGGGGCTTGTTCGAAATATACAATCTCAATACTCAGCCCACAGCTTAGAGTCAAATCTGCCTCTAACAAGATCCCAAGGTGACTTGTAAGCACTTCCTTCCATGAGAGATTGATTTTGTTTAGGCTGGAGAGTAAGAGGCATGCAATGCAATTCTGATTTTCTTCCTTTGGAAGATACAGTTGCGTCAAAAGTTTCTTTGAGTTATAGAGGAAGTTTTGAAGTTATTGTGTGCTTTGAGAATTTTTCCTAGGATTACATTTATCTAAACAATTGATATATATTTTAAAAGATTTCATATAGATTAACCTATTGGTGTTTCACTATAACTCTGTGATGTATGTAATGCTTTTCTATACATGCAATATCATTGCTCTGTGAGAAACTGAGGTATGATGACGTAGTCTCAGTCATCTTTTAAGTGGAGAGGATCTGATATATATTTTTAAATCATTTTATTAGGGGCTTATACAACTCTTATCACAATCGATACATACATCAATTGTGTAAAGCACATTTGTACATTCATTGACCTCATCATTCTCAAAACATTTGCTCTCCACTTAAGCCCCTGGCATCAGGTTCTCATTTTTTCCCCTCCCTCCCCACTCTCCCCTCCCTCATGAACCCTTGTTAATTTATAAATTACTATTTTGTCATATCTTGCCCTGTCCGACACCTCCCTTCACCCACTTTTCTGTTGTCTGTTCTCCAGGGAGGAGGTCACATGTAGATCCTTATAGTCGGGTTCCCCTTTCCAACTCACCCTCTCTCTACATTCCCAGTATTGCCATTCACTCCACTGGTCCTGAAGGAATCATCCACCCTGGATTCCCTGTGTTCCCAGTTCCTATCTGTATAAGTGTCCATCCTCTGGTCTAGCCAGACTTGCAAGGTAGAATTGGGATCATGGTATTGGGGGCAAAAGAAGGGGGGGGGGTGTGAAGGAAGCATTTAGGAACTAGAGGAAAGTTGTATTTTTCATCATTGCTACATTGCACCCTGCCTGGCTTGTCTCCTCCCTGAGACCCCTCTGCAAGGGGATCTCTAGTGGCCTATAAATGGGCTTTGGGTCTCCACTCCGCACTCCCTGCCTCATTCACTATGGTAAGATTTTTTGTTCTGATGATGCCTGATACCTGATCCCTTCAACACCTCATGATCACACAGGCTGTTGTGCTTCTTCCATGTAGGCTTTTTTTCTTCTAAGCTAGATGGCCGCCTGTTTGCCTTCAAGCCTTTAAGACCCCAGACACTATAGCTATATCTTTTGATAGCCGGGAACCATCAGCTCTCTTCACCACACTTGCCTATGCATCCATTTGTCTTCAGTGATCGTATCATGGAGGTGAGCACACAATGATATGAAATTTTATTCTTTGATGCCTGATAACTGATCCCTTCGGCACCTCATGATCACACAGGCTGATGTGCTTCTTCCGTGTGAGCTTTGTTGCTTCTGAGCTAGATGGCCGCTTGTTTACCTTCAAGCCTTTAAGACCCCAGATGCTATATCTTTTGATAGCTGGGCACCATCAGCTTTCTTCACCACATTTGCTTATTCACCCGCTTTGTCTTCAGTGGTTGTGTCAGGAAGGTGAGCATCATAGAATTCCAATTTAATAAAAGAAAGTATTCTTGCATTGAGGGATTACTTGAGTGGAGGCCCAATGTCCATCTGCTACCTTAATACTGAACCTATAAATACATGCATAGAGATCATGAGATTCTATACTATACTTTAGAATTCATTTTGTAGGCAGTGAACAATGACCTAGCTTGCCTTTTCCCTTATCCATATATTGTAGCATTTACAATATATGCTGGAAGAGAGAGAGAGGGAGAGTGAGAGAGGTCTTCCTCCCACAAGCCTCTTCAGTCCACAAACCATGTCACATCTACATAAAAATCTCACAGGGAACTCGTTTTCAATAAGTAGACTCCTGGGCCACCTTCAATGCTTAATATTTTGATTGTTCCCCCAAATGAGAATAACTTTCTCATATGAATAGAATTGTCAGATCCAAGAGAATAAGAGAGGAGAAATTTAGGTTGATTTTATGCACAGCAGTGGGACTTAACCCCCTGTAAGATTTTGTAGCAGAATAGAAGGGCGATTGCATGAGATTGCCAGAGGGCTGGATAAGAGAAAAGACAGAACAGCTCCATGGAGGGGGCAGTAAGAAGGGAATAAACCATCTGTAGAAAGAAAAACAATGGGGACAGGTTTACAAATAGAGAAGTAGCCAATACTTGGGAGACAGAGGGATTAGGAAAGGTGATAGTCTGCAGAAACCAACGGAACTTAGCGTGTAGAAATAGACAGCTATGTGTACTGCCGTGTGATACTAGAACCATGGGTAAAACACAGGAAGGACATAGCAGAGGTACATCAGACTCTTTGCATCAGGTATAGTAATTAGGCCACAGATTTGGGGTGAGGGCATTTGAGTGAGACGTTAAAGACAAACGAGTTCGCTATGATGGTTATGATGGCATTCCAATCAGGGTCAAGGTCTGAAGCCAATCATGAAAGAATGAACATGAGGTGGACCTCATGGCTGGAGAGTGGCTGGCTGTGTTGACAAGGCTTGGATATGATACTAGAAAGCAGAGTTGGGGTCAGGTTGTATAGGGATATGCTGAAGAGTTGAGAATTTCAACCTAAAATAATGGATAGAAAGAAAACACTTCATAGGGAGTCATCCAAAGATATGGGCAAGAAATAGTAACTATGGTAGTTATTAGTGTTAAATTTAGCAAATGTTTGGGTAATCCTCTTTGGCTCATGTATAGGGTTAATGGACAGACACTCTTCTACTCATACAGAAAGATAAAATATCTCCACTATCTTTCTGGAAGAAGAAACAGTAAACCCAAGATGCAGCAAGGAAAGAACCTCTGCTGGTTCCCAGTCAGCACCTGGCTAGGACAGGGCTGGGCTCACTCTACAGAGAGCAAAAAAGCCCCTTATGGAATTAAATGAGGACCTTGGTTCAGGTATTTCCAGGTTGTTGCTTCCCTCTGCTGAGGATCTCACCCTACTTATCACTTGTTCCTAGCTGATGTGAGTGAGCCCAGGAAAGCCTGGCCCTTGGTCTTCTTCCCACAAGTCTCAAAGACAGGTGGAGAGCTTGTGTGCAGTGAGGCTGAGAGGAGGAATTCTAGGCTATTCCCCTTGTTCATTTCCTCGGCGCTTCTTACATCACTCCTCTTCTTTCTTCTGAAATAAGTGTCCGGGATGTTAAGACCAGGAACCCTACAAGGAGCCTGCAGTTTCCTAGGGGTACCGAACCGAGCTTCTCCAGCTGTAGGAAGAGGCTACAGGAGCAATCCCTTGAGGATAGGAGTGCTGGGAGAGCGCAGGCAGTTTCGTTACCTGACGACGGCCTACCCATTTTGCAGGGTTTATGTGGGGCCAGAACAGGTGTCCCTACTTGCTGCACTCTGAAGATGTAAGGAACAGACAGCCTTTCTCAGAAATTCATTTCCTTGACTCCTGTGTTAAAGGGAGGTCCACTGAGCTCAATTCCCACATCCTAATTAGGAGAGTGGGGATCTCTAGGTGAGGGGTTTAAAAGGTGGGGTTGAGGTTGTTTGTTTTAAAGACCCAAACTTAGTGATGTTTGGAGAGGTTCCTATGGACTCTGAGATAAATACAGGTTACAGTAATAGAGGGCACCCCACCCCTCTCAGCTTCTGTGCCCACAGGGAAGGGCCGTGGTTCAGGAATGGAGCAGCAGGTATGTGCCCCCAACAGAAGTGGCCGACCAAATTCACCTTTAGCAGCCCATCGTTGGCCAATTCTGCTTATTTTCTTTCCCCTTCATGCCATCTTACAAAGTAGTTTGGCCTTCAGAGAAGATGCTTGCTAGGTGAGTGAACCTTTATTAAATATTCATTATGTTCCAGGTACAATGATATGGCTTTACATCTTTAGTTTCCCGAGATTGTCAATGTTGTTGTCTTGTGCTGTGGAGTCTATTTCAACTCATGGCAACCCAATGTGTTATAGCATATGCAGATAATTTATTTCTGAGATGCACAGAAATGAAATCACTCACACAAGGACACAACTAGTCAATCTAGTGAGGTTTTTGAATCCAGGCTAATTAGATTAGGGGTTGTGCTCCCTCTGCTACAGCTTGTGGTCTCAAATTGTGCAGTCACTAAAAGGAAAATCCATTCCAGTCCTGAAAAATGCTGAGAGAGACAAAGAGGAGAGAGAGAGAGAGAGAGAGAGAGAGAGAGAGAGAGAGAGAGAGAGAGAATGTCTTGTTAAGTGTTGGACTTCTTGCTCTTAAGGACTACGGAACAGCATCAGCTGATGGGTGAGGGTAGCACTTGACCTACTAATTGCCTAATACTACTCATATAATCAAGAATCAATGCATGGGCAGAAAATAGATTCCCAGGGAAGTTCATTATCTTCAGATTTGTCTAACCTCCAAGTTCTCTCCCACTCCAGCTTTCTTACTTCTTTCGTCTTCTTAGCTTATTTGGGTTGGCTTCTTCACACATGTCTCTCACTTACAACCAAAGACAGAGGGCTCAACGCAGGAGCCAGACAGATTTAGGCTTCATTCCAAGGCCATTTCCTTGCTGTGTGAGCTTTGGCAAGTTGTCTCATTACGTAGTTACTGAGGGTTTTATTATATTATGTTATATTATATTACTGCATTATGAGCTGCATGACCTTATGAAGATTGATGGAATAATGCATGCTAGATTCCTAGCAGGTTCACTGGCATGTGGAAAACACTGATAAATTACATATAAACTAGCTACATAATCTTCTTGAGCTCCAGGGCTTGCATCTCTTCTGCCTCCTACTATGTACTAAGTCTATTCCATTGGGAACATGTGGTCTCCTTTTTTCCAGACATCTTTTCAGAGAAACCAAGCTCATTTAGCAATGAGCCAATGTATATATCTTTTCTCACCCAAATTTCCTTTCAGCATATTCTTCTGATTGGGTGCGGCTGGTTACTTGGATGCTTGTCTTCCTTCTCTCTCTACCACCCATCCCCATTGGGAAGAAGAAGTCCAAGTAGGTGATGAGAAGATGTGGCTTTGCAGATGGACATTGGACTTCCACTCAAATACTCCTTCAATTCAAGAGTACTTTGTTCTAATAACCTGGCATTCCATGATGCTCACCTTCCTGACACGATTGCTGAAGACAGAATGGGTGCATAAGCAAATGTGGTGAAGAAAGCTCATGGTGCCCGGCTATCAAAAGATAAAACATCTGGGATCTTAAAGGCTTGAAGGCAAACAAGCGGTCATCTAGCTGAGAAGTAACAAAGCCCACATGCAAGAAGCACACCAGCCTGTGTGATCATGACTTGCCAATAGGATCAGGTAGCAGGTATCAAAGAATAAAAAATCATATCATTGCAAATGAGGGGGAGTGCAGAGTGGGGATCCAAAGCCCAGCTGTAGGCAACTGGACATCTCCTTACAGAAGGGTCACAAGGAAGAGATTAACCAGTCAGAATGCTGCATAGGACCAATGAAACACACAACTTTCCTCCAGTTATTTGATGCTTCCTTCCCCCAACTATCATGATCCCAAATCTACCTTATAAATCCTGCTATACCAGAGCATGTACATGGGTACAGATAAGATTTGGAAACACAGAGAATTGAGGGCAGATAAACCCCTCCGGACCAAAAATGAGAGTAGCAATACCAGGAGGGCAAGGGGAAGGAGGGTGAGAAAGGGGGAAGGGATCATAATGATCCACATATAAACCCCACCCTGGGGGACGGACAACAGGAAAGTGGGTTAAGGGAGACATCAATCAGTGTAAGTCATGGAAAAATAATAATTTATAAATTATCAAGGGTTTGAGAGGGACGGAGGATGCGGGAGGGAGGGGGAAAATGAGGAGCTGATACCAAGGGCTCAAGTAGAAAGCAGATGTTTTGAAAACGATGATGGCAACACATGTATAAATGTGCTTGACACAATGGATGCATGTATTAATTGTGACAAGAGTTGTATGAGCCTCAATAAAACGATTTATTAAAAAAACAACAACGTGTGACTTTGACTCCCTGTGAGCTATGCGACTGCTGGCAAATTGACTTAGCATTTGAAGCCCCGTGTCCTCAGCTGTACGACGACAAGACTAAGTCATCCACCACTCAGCTCACAGGATTATGATGAAAGAGTCGTTCAATTGGGTAAAATATTTACAAAACCTTAGAATATGCATGCAAGTGAGACATTGTTATTCAAATATGGAGTTTCTTAATTTTTTAGCTGTTATCAGTTAACAGTTGATGCGGAGCAAAGGAGAACAGATTGTCAGCGCCATGTCACAATGAACATTGATTGTCCCTCCCTCCGTCTGTGGAGTTCAGCTGATCCAGGCTGGTGGTAGGCTGACCAGGCCGGGCCTGGTGGGGTCACTTTGTGTCTGTCATTCTTATCCTTGGATTAGACGACTTGCCCAAGAATGCCTTTATTAGGGTGACGATGGAGCACAATAGGCCAAGTGGAAACATGAGTGGCTTTTTGAAGCTTAGCCTTGGGTTTGCACATCATCCTTCTATTGACCCAGCCAGTTCTTCCCGTACAGTCAAAGGTAGCAGCCATGTCCCTCCACGAATGGGAAGATTTTGCAAATTTAGATGAGAAGAGACATGGATACACCGATGCGTGATACTTGCAGCCCTTATAAAATTCTGCCAGAGTGTGTCTTACCCAGGGCTGAGACAGTGTTCTCTGGAGGTCCGGTCGGGGATGCCACTCTCAAGCATGGAGCATAGACCCAGAAGTCATTGCTTGTGTCATGGCAAATTGGCTCCAGGACCGAATGGCATACCGAAGAAGATAAGACGAACTCGATGAACTGTCGTCTCTTAAACATGGCTTTTTGGTATGGATGAAGATAAATTCTTTCCCAAGATCTTTATCTTCCAACAAGCAGGACCACACTCGTGATCTTCCTCAGTCTCTTCTTGGGATTCTTTTAGTGTCCTATGAGTTCCCATGGAACTGGAAGGGAAACATGACTTCAGGATTCTTGTCTGAAACAATCCACTCGCAATAAGAGTCACCACTCCCTGGCTCCCCCAAAGCGTTCCTCAGAGCTGGTATGTTCCTTAGGAGACCAAATCCCTATAAACACAGGGCTTGAGACACCAGGGGTTCTCAGCAATGAAATGCTGCCTGGAGGGTTTATTTGTAAATGACTCCAGAGAACTGATTAAAATACCTCAGAGCCAAAAATTCTGGTTAGAAAGTTTCAAACCAAAGCAGCCTCTTCAAAGGGAGATGGAAGCAAAAATGAGAGAGCACTGTAACGGGCCACTCCAGAGTTCCAGATGGTCCTTCAAAAAGAGTCTCCCAATTTGTCTGAGGCCATGGTACAGCGTGAGCCCAAATGAAAGTGGGTTCTAGCACCTTTGATTTGGCCCACATGAAATTGTTGAGAGTAGCTGCCGGGAAGAATCCAGGGGTGAGGGAGTTTGCACAGACACATGAGCACACAAATGCTCACACACACAAGCAGCTATGTAAGGGGGGCAGCTCGGTGATGTCAAATGCTTGTCTTTCTCTCTCCCTTCCCAGAAATTAAAGCCAGGATCTGGAGTCCTGCGTTTAGTTGATCATTTTTGTTTTATTTTAAAATGTAAACAGCATACTTTTCAAATATATACATATATATATATATATATATATATATATATATATATATATATATATATATATATATCAGCTACTGACTTGCAGGGGATTTAAATTTTCCCAGAAAGAATCTGCACAGAGCTGTGAGTTTGGGAACTCAGAAACTTGTTGCAAGCTCTCCAGGCAAGAAAAAAAATCAGTTCTTGTGAGTGTTGTACTGAGGTACCTGGAAGGATGCCCAAGGCTGAGACCAGGTTTTAGGTCTTTGGGGTTTTCAAAGTTGGCAAATTAGCTTTGATTCTCTCTCTCTCTCTCTCTCTCTCTCTCTCTCTCTCTCTCTCTCTCTCTCTCTCTCTCCCTCTCTCTCTCTCCCTCTCTCTCTCTCTTCCTCCCTCTCTCACACCCCCCCCACACACACACACATCCTCTGGAGAAGTCAGATAGTTCTATGATTTCTCTCCCACCCAGAATCATTAATTCATAGATAAATATTGAATGAACACATACTCCTACCAGGCACTGCACTGGGCGCTGGGGTCTGAGCGATGGGGAAAGGTAAAGAAAGCTGCCATGCTCTCTGCCCTCCAGGAATATATAACTTAGGTGAGGGAAGTGGATGCAAAATTACAAAGTTGACTTTTTATTATAATAAAGTCCTTGAGAACATACACAGGGTCCTGGGATTGAGGATAGCAAAGACCCCTTCATTTATGGTGGGGAGGGAAGACTTCCTTGAGGTGGTGACATTGAAGTGATTCATGAAGAATCCTGAAGATGCAGAAAGGATCCGTGGTGGTATCATGGCTAAGTGCCACCCAAGCCTCCAAAGGAGAAAGATCTGATGGTCCGCGCTTGTCAATATTACAGTCTAGAAAGCACTAGGGAGCAGTTCTACTCTGTCACATGGGCCACTGAGTCTGAAGCTATTCCAAGGCTTCTAACAACAGCAACAACCATGAGGACTGAAAAGGAGCCAGCTGTCTGAAAACCAAGGGATGAAGAATGTCCAACATGAGGGCAGTCACAGTCACAAAGAGTCCTTCTAAGAGGCTTACGTAGGTTCACTCCCCTCCCTCTTCCTGTCTTCTAGACAGTCATCAGACCACTGTAAAAAGTAACACAGAAGTTGAGACAAGAGGATGCAGTAGAATACACAAGCATTTGATGATTCAGATGGCAAAGGGGGAAATTGAGCAAATGGAATGAGTTTTGGAGATTTATTTTGGTGGTAGAATCAATAGCACTTGATGCTGGTTAGATAAGTGGCTGGACGAAATGGGTGGGGGAAGAGACAGGGAGGAGTTGAGGAAAACTCCCAGGTTTCTGGCGTGAATTTCTGGGTGGAGGTTAGGCTAAATACTGTCTTCCTGTGCTTGTGTTAGAAATCTGCGTCAAGAGGTCATGGGATTCACATCCATGTCTGGACGTATTTAGACCTTGACTTGACCTCACACTCCACTTCTCTCCCCAAGCAGATGAAACTTTGGCCACCAGCAGAGACAGCTGAGGGATGATTTCATAAAGTCTTGAAGAGTCTCGCTTCGCTCGCTCAGCTGGGAAGAAAGTGAGTTTGGGCACTCAGCCCACTGCCAGTGTCTCCTGCTCTTGAAATGCACACTGACAACCTCGATTCTGAATATGGGTCACCAATTTAATCACCCGGGTGTTCTTCATTTCCTTTGATGGAAGTAGAAAAAGGGTTGAATTTCAACAGACACTGAAAGACCTTCTATGTGATGCATCATGGAATCTTTCCCTGCATGAGATAAATATGAATCTCAGTAAAATAATTGTGGGTTGGATTTAAATGAAGGTAAGAGACTTGTCTCAAGCTATGGAAAGAAAAATCTAACATTGTAATAAGAAAATAGTAAATCATGACCAAGTGAGGTTCATTGTAAAAATGTGGTTTTGAGGTTCATTTTAATAATGTTGTTTTGTTGCAGTTTTAGGAAATCCATTTGAATAATTATTATATGAATATAGAAAAATTATCATTATTATGCAAAATAATAAAGTCATTTTCATTGCCATGTAAAAAGTCCCTGAAAATACATTTATAAAATTTTTACTTTTGGAATTATAATAATATTTTATATCTCTAAAAATAAACAAGCATAAATGAATACCATTGCCATATTAAGCTAAGGGGGGAAGGGGAAATCCAGATAACTCAAGTAGCTTTTGAACTCAAATATTTATTAACCTTAGTCTAAAGATCAAAGAACTGTAAACGAACATTAAATTCCAGTGAAGAGATTTGTTTTCCACTGGTATTGTTGTTATGTTGGAAGGTGCCATCAAATTGGTGCAGAGACATAGCGACCCTGTAAAGAACGGAACCAACACTGCCTGGTCCGACAGCCCTCACAATTGCCCCTGTACTTGAGCTCATTGTTCTTGACAAGCCACTGTGTCCGTTCAGCCTGTGGAAGGCCTTCCTCTGCTTTATCAAGTATGATGTCCTCCTCCAGGGACTGGTCTCTTGTGACAACATAGTCAAAGCATGTGGGATCAAACTTTGCCATTCTTGCCTCTAAGGAGCATTCTGGCTCTTCTTCTTCCAAGACTGATAATCAGGATAAAAATCCTGAAACTGTTGTTGCTAGCTGCCAGAGTAAACCCAGATTCATAGCCTCTTTATGTACAACAGAATGAATCACTGTCTGGTCGTTTGTCATCACTTTTTTCCCTAAAGCCTCTTGTTGCAGTCACTGTGTCAATCCATCTCATCAAGACTTCCTCTTTCTTGAAAACCCTCTACTTTACCAAGCATCATTTCCATTTCCAGAGATTGGTGCCCCGCAAAGTACTTGAGATGGAGTGTCTCCACCTTCAGTTCTAAAGAGCATTCTGGATGTATTTCCTCCAAAATAGATTTATTTATTCTTCTGGAGCCCATGATACTTTCAACATTCTTTGCAATACCACAATTCAAATACATCAATTTTTCTCTAATTTTTCTTATTCCTTGTCCACCTTTTGCACATTTATGAACCATTGAAATTACCATGGCTGGGGCAGGTGCACCTCAATCCTCAAAGTGACACCTCTGCTCTGTAAAACTTTAGAGAAATCTCCTGCAGCAGATTTGCTGAGTGCAATATGGCATTTCATTTCTTTTTTTTTAAATCATTTTATTGGGGGCTCGTACAACTCTTCTTTTAAATCATTTTATTAGGAGTCATACAACTCTTATCACAATCCATACATCCATCCAAGTGTGTAAAGCACATTTGTATATTTGTTTCCCTCATCATTCTCAAAATATTTGCTTTCTACTTGAGTCCTTGGTATCAGCTCCTCATTTTTCCCCTCCCTCCCTGCTCCACCCTCCCTTATGAACCCTTGATAATTTATAAATTATTATTATTTTGTCATATATTACACTATCAGACATCTCCCTTCACCCACTTTTCTGCTGTTCATCCCCCAGGGAGGAGGTTACATGTAGATCCTTGTGATCCATTCCTCCTTTCTACCAGCACTTCTGAGAGCATTAACTGTAGATCCAAGTGAAATGAATTCCTTGAAAACTTCAATCTCTTCTTATTTATTTATTTTTAACAATGTTTTTAAACAATTTATTAGGGGCTCATACAACTCTTATCACAGTCCATACATATACATACATCAATTGTATAAAGCACATCCATACATTCCCTGCCCCAATCATTCTCAAAGCATTCTTCAATCTCTTCTTAAATCTATCATGATGCTATCTATTGGTCCAGTGAGAAAATTTATTTTCTTTGTATTTAAGTGTAATGGGTTCCGATGGTGTGTGTCAGGTTTATATCCTCTCAATGTTTATTCAACCTGCAGGTTGAGCTAAACGTCTGAGAAACTGGACAAATGAAAAAAAGAGCACAGTAGCAGGGTTTAAAGAAGCTCATTAGCTGCTTTTGAAATGCAGATCTAGAAACTTTGCTTTCTTAAAAGGCAGTGGACATTAACCATGAGGGAAACGCTCTAAGACAGATGTGGTGGTGACCATATGGTGCCCCGTGGGATGATTGAACGATTTTGCTTTCTCTACATTGAGGTGTAACCCCTACTGAAGGCTGTAGTCTTTGATATTCTTTAGTAAGTGCTTCAAGTACTAGATACCTGATAACTATACCTATATTTCTCTCAAGTTTAATAAACTAATAGTTAATAAAGCCATAATTTTATAGTTAATGTTTACAAATTTACATTTGATTATTTCCGATGGCTAAAGTCTTTAAACTTCATCAGTGTTGCATAAAGTCCTCTTCATGTTTAAAAAATATATTTAAATTATTTCTCCCAAGTTTTATTGACAACTAAAACACTATACCTTTCCTGATGTTATACCATGCAGTATCCACTTGTTCTATTCCAATCGTGGACTCTTGCTCTATGTACAGGTTCTACTTGAACACTAGTAATGAAGTATGAGATTACTTTCTATTAAGTATAGAAATAATCAAATGAGTAAATATATCAATGAGAAGGAAAAGCCAGGTTTCACATTATTAAAGAAGGCAATAACATGTTGAACTAAATTGGTAAACATTAACTATAAAATTATGGCTTTATTAACTATTAGTTTATTAAACTTGAGAGAAATATGGGTATAGTTATCAGGTATCTAGTACTTGAAGCACTTACTAAAGAATATCAAAGACTACAGCCTTCAGTAGGGGTTACACCTCAACGTAGAGATAGCAAAATCTCTCACAATTGGATCAATAAAGGACATCACAAACAGGGACAAGACTTAAATTGTTAAGGACTTCATTTTACTTGGGTCCACAATCACCATACATGAAAGCAACAGTCAAAGAATCAAGCACTAAATTGCATTGAACAAATCTATTTCCCAAGAGCTCTTTAAGTGTCAAACAGTCAAGATGTCATTTTGAGGACTAAGACACATTGACCCACGCTATAGTCTTTCCAGTGGTTTCCTATGCATGTGACAGCTGGACAATGTAGAAGGAAGATCAGGAGAGAGGTAGTGCAGTTGGATGATGATGCTGGGGAAGAATACTGGAAGCACCAGGCATTGCCACAAGAACAAACAACCATGGTTTGGAAGAAGTACAATCAGACCTCTTCTCAGAAGCAAGGGTGGTGCGACTTCATCTCAGCTATTTTGGACATGTTATCAGGAGGGACAAGTTAGTCCCTGGAGAAATTTAGGGTCTGGGAAAAAGAGGATGATCCTTTATGAAATGGATTGACACAGAGGTTGCAGCAATGGGTTCAAACATGGGAGAGATTGTGAAGGTGCTGTGGGACCGGGCAGTGTTTTGTTCTCTTGTATATTAGGGTCTCCATGGTTTTGAGTTGACTCAAAAGCAGCGGACAACTCTCCAAACCAAATCCAACTCATTGTCATCAAGTTGATGCTGACTCACAGCGAACCTATAGAACAGAGTAGAACTGCCCCTGTGGATTAACCTTTTACTAGAGTAGAAAGCCCTGTATTCTCCTGTAGAGTGGCTGGTAGTTTTGAACTTTGGACCTTGAGGATCACAGCCCAACTTGAAACCACCAGAATTCCTATAAAACCATTTTTACTGATTCCAATATTCTTGGGACCGTGGAATTTGCATGGATTTAGAGTCGCACAGATCTGAGTTCTATCCCTAACATTATTCTTTACTGCCATTTGGAGTCATTACAAGTCTTTGATGGAAGAAATCACAGAAAATTCATAATCATAGTGACGAGACCAGAGATATAAGCAAGTAATGTGATCCTTCTTCTTCTCCATTGACTCTGGCTTAAATAGCAAAGAAGTAGCAATCGCTTATTGGATCCAAATTTAGATACTTACTCCCCCCTACATGCAGATTACACACACATACACACTCACAATTTTTTTTTCACTGAATGCTGGATCAAGGATATTAGAAAATGTGCTCTAAGAGGTGAGCATGTAACTGACTTGCCTGTTGCAAGCACAGGGGGAATTCTTCCCTGAATCTTCCATTATCTTCTAGAAATATATATATTTTTAGTCAATTCCAACATGTTGTAGAGCACTTAATAATGTCTATCCTTTTTTGGGGAGGCATAGATCGCACTGAGAACTTTGTGTAAACTATGTAATCTCTCCCTAGGAAAAACCTACATAGTCAATTTTTCATGAAATTTTAGTATTACACAGATGCCCTCCATAGGTCATTTATGATTCATCAGG